>NW_027593287.1:5000-10000 GCF_964213995.1 Mustelus asterias
CACTCACTCTGCTTCTGCAGTCCGGTCCACTCCGCCCGTTCTAGCTGCTCGTTTGGTCCCTCGCCCGCCAGCAGACCGTTCCGCCGACGGTGCTCCTCCTCCGCAGCGACTTCTGCCTAGCCCCTCTGCCGGGTGCGATGTCTCCGGCGTCCGCACCGATCCTCGGCATTGGTGCCGCACACGCAACGCCTGCGTCGTTGGAAGGGCTTCGCCGTTGGCGTCGCACACAGCCCTGTGGGGGTGTCTTTGCAGTCCGTCCGAGAGGTGGGGGCACGCACGGCAACACGGCCGGCCTGCCTGCTTGGGACGATGCGGTCCTTTCGTTCAGCGGTTCCACGGTTTGGCCGGCGCGAGCAGATGCTTGGGGGGGAGACGGTGGCGTCAGCCACGCACTCACTCTGCTTCTGCAGTCCGGTCCACTCCGCCCGTTCTAGCTGCTCGTTTGGTCCCTCGCCCGCCAGCAGACCGTTCCGCCGACGGTGCTCCTCCTCCGCAGCGACTTCTGCCTAGCCCCTCTGCCGGGTGCGATGTCTCCGGCGTCCGCACCGATCCTCGGCATTGGTGCCGCACACGCAACGCCTGCGTCGTTGGAAGGGCTTCGCCGTTGGCGTCGCACACAGCCCTGTGGGGGTGTCTTTGCAGTCCGTCCGAGAGGTGGGGGCACGCACGGCAACACGGCCGGCCTGCCTGCTTGGGACGATGCGGTCCTTTCGTTCAGCGGTTCCACGGTTTGGCCGGCGCGAGCAGATGCTTGGGGGGAGACGGTGGCGTCAGCCACGCACTCACTCTGCTTCTGCAGTCCGGTCCACTCCGCCCGTTCTAGCTGCTCGTTTGGTCCCTCGCCCTCCAGCAGACCGTTCCGCCGACGGTGCTCCTCCTCCGCAGCGACTTCTGCCTAGCCCCTCTGCCGGGTGCGATGTCTCCGGCGTCCGCACCGATCCTCGGCACGGCGCGGGTGCGCACCTGTGGGCCGCCGCCCCGTGCTCCACGTCCGTCCGTGTGTGCCCGCTGTGGGGACCGTCTTCCTCTCGCCTGGGCGACGGCTTGCGGGCTGCGACGTGACCTTGCCACCGCCTTGCAGCATTACATCCGCAGTTGAAACGAAGAGAGCTGCTGCGGGCTTGGGTGCTTGTCCTGGCGGCTTGTCGACGGGACCACGGTGAACGGCCACTGTGTGACTCCGCAGGGAGACGTTCTGGTGCAGTCAGGGGCCTTTTTGTCTCCCGCCGCGGTGAAGCTTTGGTCGCATTCTAGTCACTCTCTCTTCAATCCCGGTACGGGGTACCTGTTCATGCTCACCATTCCTCGAGCACCCGCGTGCAGAGGGTGGGTGCGAGGTTTAAAGATTCGTGGTCCGCCTGTCGGTCCGGTCTCGTGCTGACTTGAGCGAGTGTCCTCCGCGTTCGAGAGAATGTGCCTGTCCGCGGGGGCAGCCGCGCTTGCGAGCGTTCCGCCGCGCCCCCTTCCCCAGCCCGCCGAGGTTGGGGCGTGCGGGGTCGGCTTGCGCCCGTAGCGTCGGCCTGTCCTCCGCGGCTTGCACCCGACTCAGTCCGCTGCGGCCTCGCCTCGACTCTCGAGCCTTCCGACAGACGGTGACACCAGAGAACTCTGCCTCTGGCTGTTGCGGGGCGTGACGGCGCGTGTCGGGCTCCGGCCCGTCACCCACGCCGGCACTCAACGCCTGCGAGCGCCCTGTTTCCTCCGAGAAAGGTTTTTCGCTTGATTGTCGCTCGAGTGCGTGTGCCTCCGGGGCTCACGCCGTGGTACGCGCCAGGCTGGGGCTCCACCGTCACGTCGGCGGGGGAGCGTTTAGCGCGTCCCAGGATCGGACAACCTCTCCGGGGGCCCGAGCCGAAACCCGACACGGTATAAAAGTCGTAACAAGGTTTCTGTTGGTGAACACGTTGTGAAGGATCTTTGTCGGCCGGGGGCCCGCCACCTCTCCGGGGAGGGCGGCCCGTCACTCCTTGAACGCGAAGGCTGGCGCCGGTTGGGCCAGGCAGGAGAGCCTCACGGGGGCCGGCCCCGGGGCCAGGTATCGGACAACCTCTCCGGGGGCCCGAACCGAAACCCGTAACACAGAATAAAAATCGTAACAAGGTTTCTGTTGGTGAACACGTTGTGAAGGATCTTTGTCGGCCGGGGGCCCGCCACCTCTCCGGGGAGGGCGGCCCGTCACTCCTTGAACTCGAAGGCTGCGCCGGTTGGGCCAGGCAGGAGAGCCTCACGGGGGTTGGCCCCGGGGCCGTGGCCCGTACTGACGCTGGCGCCTCCCACGCGGGTGGGAGGTCACACCGACAATTTCGCCGTACCCGTCGAACGGGCCTGGTCACCCGTACGCACGTTCCGCCGAAGCCGGGCGACGTCGATCTCGGTCCCACTCGGTTGGGCCGGCGCGCGGGCGCCGCCACCGACGAGCACGCACACGCTCGGTTGCACGCCGGCAAGTCCATGCGGGTGCCGCACACGCTACGCCTGCGCCGTTGGAAGGGCTTCGCCGTTGGCTTCGTAGGGTGTCTTTGCAGTCCGTCCGAGAGGTGGGGGCACGCACGGCAACACGGCCGGCCTGCCTGCGTGGGACGATGCGGTCCTTTCGTTCAGCGGTTCGGCGGTTTGGCCGGCGCGAGCAGACGCTCGGAGGGAGACGGTGGCGTCAGCCACGCACTCACTCCGCTTCTGCAGTCCGGTCCACTCCGCCCGTTCTAGCTGCTCGTTTGGTCCCTCGCCCGCCAGCAGACCGTTCCGCCGACGGTGCTCCTCCTCCGCAGCGACTTCTGCCTAGCCGCTCTGCCGGGTGCGATGTCACCGGCGTCCGCACCGATCCTCGGCACGGCGCGTGTGCGCACCTGTGGGCCGCCGCCCCGTGCTCCACGTCCGTCTGTGTGTGCCCGCTGTGGGGACCGTCTTCCTCTCGCCTTGGCGACGGCTTGCGGGCTGCGACGTGACCTTGCCACCGCCTTGCAGCATTACATCCGCAGTTGAAACGAAGAGAGCTGCTGCGGGCTTGGGTGCTTGTCCTGGCGGCTTGTCGACGGGACCACGGTGAACGGCCACTGTGTGACTCCGCAGGGAGACGTTCTGGTGCAGTCAGGGGCCTTTTTGTCTCCCGCCGCGGTGAAGCTTTGGTCGCATTCTAGTCACTCTCTTCAAAGCCCGGTGAGGGGTACCTGTTCATGCTCACCATTCCTCCGGCACCCGTGTGCGGAGGGTGGGTGCGAGGTTTAAAGATTCGTTGTCCGCCTGTCGGTCCGGTCTGGTCTCGTGCTGACTTGAGCGAGCGTCCACCGCGTTCGAGAGAATGTGCCTGTCCGCGGGGGCAGCCGCGCTTGCGAGCGTTCCGCCGCGCCCCCTTCCCCAGCCCGCCGAGGTTGGGGCGTGCGGGGTCGGCTTGCGCCCGTAGCGTCGGCCTGTCCTCCGCGGCTTGCACCCGACTCAGTCCGCTGCGGCCTCGCCTCGACTCTCGAGCCTACCGCCAGACGGTGACACCAGAGAACTCTGCCTCTGGCTGTTGCGGGGCGTGACGGCGCGTGGCGGGCCCCGGCCCCTCACCCACGCCGGCACTCAACGCCTGCGAGCGCCCTGATTCCTCCTTTTTTTCGCTTGATTGTCGCTCGAGTGCGTGCGCCTCCGGGCTCACGCCGTGGTACGCGCCAGGCTGGGGCTCCACCGTCACGTCGGCGGGGGAGCGTTTTGCGCGTCCCAGGATCGGGCAACCGATCCGAAACCCGATACAACTTTTAGCGGTGGATCACTCGGCTCGTGCGTCGATGAAGAACGCAGCTAGCTGCGAGAATTAATGTGAATTGCAGGACACATTGATCATCGACACTTTGAACGCACTTTGCGGCCCCGGGTTCCTCCCGGGGCTACGTCTGTCTGAGGGTCGCTTGACAATCAATCGCACTTCGCGCGCATCCGTGCGCCGAAGAGCGCGGCTGGGGTGTCGCAGAGGTGCCGTCCTCTCTGTCCCCCTAAGTGCAGACCCAGAGTAATCCGCGTCGGAGAGCTTGACCTCTTGGGTGCCGGCGTCCGCCTCCGGGCTCGTCGGCACTGCCCGCTCCCGCACTGGCCCAGCCACCTCGGGGTCGCCGGCACGGCTGTCATCGGGTTGCCAGAGAGAGAGAACGTGACTGCCTCGCTGCCGGGACCGTGTGTGCCTTCCGTTAGGCTCGGGCCAGGGGGGTTGACTCTCTGTTGATGTGTGTGTGTGGCTCGTCCACGGGAAGGATCCGCAAGAGTTGGCTCGGTTGGGTGCTCCGGCACAGAGAGTGAGAGAGTGGAGTGACTGTCCGCTGGACGTCTCCGGACACGTTGCCTCGCGTGGTCCGTGCTCGGTTGCCTGCCGGTGGGTTGCCGTGGCCGTTCAGTGCCGTCGCGTGGAGGACGGCAGCTTGACGCGTGTGACGCTTGATGCCTGGATCGGTGCTCGGTCGTGCCGTGCTTTTCTTCCCTCTGTTGCGCGTGCGAGTGCTTGCATTTTTGTCGTGGGAATCCGTGGCGGTTGGGTGTCGTTGCTTGTGTTGCGCTGGAGCTGCGGCTCCTTCCACACTCCGCAGCCCACCCTCTGCCGTTGCGGTTCTGGGGCAATGTGCCTGCGCCCGCGTTCAACGTGTGCCTTGGGTTCGAATCGTCGCAGAGCCGACTTGGCCGTGTGGTCCTCGCTCCGGTGTCTCCCCGTGTCCTGCTGCCGCCGAAGTCTTCTACGTGAAAGGTGCTGTCCTGGCCGCGGCGTGGCCACCCGCCGCTTGCAGCCCGTGCGCTCCGCCGCCCGGCTTCGTCCTTGGCGTCTGGCCTTTCGCTCCGGCAGGCTGTGTGTCCCACGGCCCTGCTTTTCTCTCGCTCGATACCGCCGTCGCACCGCGACCCCGCCAGCAGCACTGCTTTCCGTTACCGTGGAGGTGGGCGCACGCCTCGCCGCAAACGATTCTCTGGAACAGTTGACGTGCCGAGCCCGGTCCGGCGCCGAGTGCGAGGGGGCACGCAGCGCTCGCAGTACCGTG
>NW_027593287.1:15000-30000 GCF_964213995.1 Mustelus asterias
TAACCCGAACCCTAACCCTAGCCCAAACCCTAACCCTAACCGTGGCCCTAACCCTAACCAAAGCCCTAGCCCTAGCCCTAACCCTAACACTAACCCTAACCCTAACCCTAACCCTAGCCCAAACCCTAACCCTAACCAAAGCGCTAACCCTAGCCCTAACCCTAACACTAACCCTAACCCTAACCCTAACCCTAGCCCAAACCCTAACCCTAACACTAACCCTAACCCTAGCCCAAACCCTAACCCTAACCGTGGCCCTAACCCTAACCAAAGCCCTAACCCTAGCCCTAACCCTAACACTAACCCTAACCCTAACACTAACCCTAGCCCTAGCCCAAAACCTAACCCAAACCCTAACCAAAGCCCTAACCCTCGCCCAAACCCTAACCCTAACCCTAACCGTGGCCCTAGCCCTAACCAAAGCCCTAACCCTAGCCCTAACCCTAACACTAACCCTAACCCTAACACTAACCCTAACCCTAGCCCAAACCCTAACCCTAACCCTGACCAAAGCCCTAACCCTAGCCCTAACCCTAACACTAACCCTAACCCTAACCCTAGCCCAAACCCTAACCCTAACCCTAACCGTGGCCCTAGCCCAAACCCTAACCCTAACCCTTACCAAAGCCCTAACCCTAGCCCTAACCCTAACACTAACCCTAACCCTAACCCTAACCCTAGCCCAAACCCTAACCCTAACCGTGGCCCTAACCCTAACCCTAACCAAAGCCCTAACCCTAGCCCTCACCCTAACACTAACCCTAACCCTAACCCTAACACTAGCCCTAACCCTAACCCTAACCCTAACCGTGGCCCTAACCCTAACCATAGCCCTAACGCTAGCCCTAACCCTAACACTAAGCCTAACCCTAGCCCGAGCCCTAGCCCTAACCCTAACCCTAGCCTAACCCTAAGCCTAACCCTAAGGGAGCAATTTGAAAGTGTGGCCGGCGCGAGGGACGCCTGTGCGGGCGTGGAGAGTCGATGTGGAGTCCTTGTGAGCATGGAGTGTGTTGTAAGGGCGTGTTTCTGCCTGTGCCTTGACCCTAACACTAACCCTAACCCTAGCGCTAACCCTAACCGTAGCCGTCACCCGAACCCTAACCCGAGCCCTAGCCCTAGCCCTAACCCTAACCCTAACCCTAACGGAGCAATTTGAAAGTGTGGCCGGCGTGAGGGGCGCCTGTGCGGGCGTGGAGAGTCAATGTGGAGTGCTTGTGAGCATGGAGTGTGTAGTAAGGGCGTGTTTCTGCCTGTGCCTTGACCCTAACCCTAACCCGAACCCTAACCCTAACCGCGGGTGCGGGGGGTTGAACAAACACCGGGGAAGCCATTAACCACCAGCGGGGAGTACATTAAGCAGTTGCCCTTAGTCTCAGGAGCAGCGGGGAACAGATTATCCAACAGCCGGGAAAACATTCACCAACTTCGGGGGAAAACATGAACGAAATATCGGGAAGACATGAACCAACGGCAGGCAAAACACTGGGGAAGCCAGGAACCAACAACGGGGAGTACACTAAGCAGCTGCCCTTAGTCTCAGGAGTAGCGGGGAAGAGATTAAGCAGCAGCCGGGAAAAGATCAGCCAACCGCGGGGGAACTCATTAACCAGTGTCGTGGGAACGCATTAACCAGTTTCGTGGGAACTCATTAACCAGTTTCGGGAAAACTTCCACCAAAGGCGGGGAAAGCATCAACCAACGGCGGGGAAGCCATTGTCCAACAGGGGGGGGGGAGCACATCAAGCAGCTGCCCTTAGTCTCAGGAGCAGCGGGGAAGAGATTAAGCAGCAGCCGGGAAAAGATCAGCCAACCGCGGGGGAACTCATTAACCAGTTTCGTGGGAACTCATTAACCAGTTTCGGGAAACCGTCCACCTAAGGCGGGGAAAACATCAAACAACGGCGGGGAAGCCATTGTCCAACAGGGGGGAGCACATTAAGCAGCTGCCCTTAGTATCAGGAGCAGCGGGGATCAGATTAAGCAACAGCCGGGAAAAGATCAGGAAACCGCGGGGGAACTCATTAACCAGTTTCGTGGGAACTCATTAACCAGTTTCGGGAAAACATCAACCAAAGGCGGGGAAAGCATCAACCAACGGCGGGGAAGCCACTGTCCAACAGTGGGGAGCACATTAAGCAGCTGCCCTTAGTCTCAGGAGCAGCGGGGATCAGATTAAGCAACAGCCTGGGAAAAGATCAACCAACCGCGGGGGAACTCATTAACCAGTTTCCTGGGAACTCATTAACCAGTTTCGTGGGAACTCATTAACCAGTTTCGGGAAAACCTCCACCAAAGGCGGGGAAAGCATGAACCAACGGCGGGGAAGCCATTGTCCAACCGGGGGGAGCACATTAAGCAGCTGCCCTTAGTATCAGGAGCAGCGGGGTACAAATGAACCAGCAGCGGGGAAAACAACTTCGTGGGAACTCATTAACCAGTTTCGTGGGAACTCATTAACCAGTTTCGGGGGAACTCATTAACCAGTTTCGGGAAAACTTCCACCAAAGGCGGGGAAAGCATCAACCAACGGCCGGGAAGCCATTGTCCAACAGTGGGGAGCACATTAAGCAGCTGCCCTTAGTATCAGGAGCAGCGGGGATCAGATTAAGCAACAGCCGGGAAAAGATCAGCCAACCGCGGGGGAACTCATTAACCAGTTTCCTGGGAACTCATTAACCAGTTTCGTGGGAACTCATTAACCAGTTTCGGGAAAACCTCCACCAAAGGCGGGGAAAGCATGAACCAACGGCGGGGAAGCCATTGTCCAACCGGGGGGAGCACATTAAGCAGCTGCCCTTAGTATCAGGAGCAGCGGGGATCAGATTAAGCAACAGCCGGGAAAAGATCAGCCAACCGCGGGGGAACTCATTAACCAGTTTCCTGGGAACTCATTAACCAGTTTCGGGAAAACTTCCACCAAAGGCGGGGAAAACATGCACCAACGGCGGGGAAGCCTTTGTCCAACAGGGGGGAGCACATTAAGCAGCTGCCCTTAGTATCAGGAGCAGCGGGGTACAAATGAACCAGCAGCGGGGAAAACAGCTTCGTGGGAACTCATTAACCAGTTTCGGGGGAACTCATTAACCAGTTTCGGGAAAACGTCCACCAAAGGCGGGGAAAACATCAACCAACGGCGGGGAAGCCATTGTCCAACGGGGGGGAGCACATTAAGCAGCTGCCCTTAGTATCAGGAGCAGCGGGGAACAGATTAAGCAACAGCCGGGAAAAGAACAGCCAACCGCGGGGGAACTCATTAACCAGTTTCGTGGGAACTCATTAACCAGTTTCGTGGGAACTCATTAACCAGTTTCGGGAAAACGTCCACCAAAGGCGGGGAAAACACCAACCAACGTCGGGGAAGCCTTTGTCCAACAGTGGGGAGCACATTAAGCAGCTGCCCTTAGTATCAGGAGCAGCGGGGATCAGATTAAGCAACAGGAGGGAAAAGATCAGCCAACCGCGGGGGAACTCATTAACCAGTTTCGTGGGAACTCATTAACCAGTTTCGGGAAAACTTCCACCAAAGGCGGGGAAAACATGCACCAACGGCGGGGAAGCCATTGTCCAACAGGGGGGAGCACATTAAGCAGCTGCCCTTAGTATCAGGAGCAGCGGGGTACAAATGAACCAGCAGCGGGGAAAACAACTTCGTGGGAACTCATTAACCAGTTTCGTGGGAACTCATTAACCAGTTTCGGGAAAACGTCCACCAAAGGCGGGGAAAGCATCAACCAACGGCGGGGAAGCCATTGTCCAACAGTGGGGAGCACATTAGGCAGCTGCCCTTAGTATCAGGAGCAGCGGGGATCAGATTAAGCAACAGCCGGGAAAAGAACAGCCAACCGCGGGGGAACTCATTAACCAGTTTCGTGGGAACTCATTAACCAGTTTCGTGGGAACTCATTAACCAGTTTCGGGAAAACGTCCACCAAAGGCGGGGAAAACATGCACCAACGGCGGGGAAGCCATTGTCCAACAGGGGGGAGCACATTAAGCAGCTGCCCTTAGTATCAGGAGCGGCGGGGATCAGATTAAGCAACAGCCGGGAAAAGATCAACCAACCGCGGGGGAACTCATTAACCAGTTTCGTGGGAACTCATTAACCAGTTTCCTGGGAACTCATTAACCAGTTTCGGGAAAAATTCAACCAGAGGCGGGGAAAGCATCAACCAACGGCGGGGAAGCCTTTGTCCAACAGGGGGGAGCACATTAAGCAGCTGCCCTTAGTATCAGGAGCAGCGGGGTACAAATGAACCAGCAGCGGGGAAAACAGCTTCGTGGGAACTCATTAACCAGTTTCGGGGGAACTCATTAACCAGTTTCGGGAAAACTTCCACCAAAGGCGGGGAAAGCATGAACCAACGGCGGGGAAGGCATTGTCCAACCGGGGGGAGCACATTAAGCAGCTGCCCTTAGTATCAGGAGCAGCGGGGATCAGATTAAGCAACAGCCGGGAAAAGATCAGCCAACCGCGGGGGAACTCATTAACCAGTTTCGGGGGAACTCATTAACCAGTTTCGGGAAAACGTCCACCAAAGGCGGGGAAAACATCAACCAACGGCGGGGAAGCCTTTGTCCAACAGGGGGGAGCACATTAAGCAGCTGCCCTTAGTATCAGGAGCAGCGGGGTACAAATGAACCAGCAGCGGGGAAAACAGCTTCGTGGGAACTCATTAACCAGTTTCGGGGGAACTCATTAACCAGTTTCGGGAAAACTTCCACCAAAGGCGGGGAAAGCATGAACCAACGGCGGGGAAGGCATTGTCCAACCGGGGGGAGCACATTAAGCAGCTGCCCTTAGTATCAGGAGCAGCGGGGATCAGATTAAGCAACAGCCGGGAAAAGATCAGCCAACCGCGGGGGAACTCATTAACCAGTTTCGTGGGAACTCATTAACCAGTTTCGGGAAAACTGCCACCAACGGCGGGGAAAACATGCACCAACGGCGGGGAAGCCATTGTCCAACAGGGGGGAGCACATTAAGCAGCTGCCCTTAGTATCAGGAGCAGCGGGGTACAAATGAACAAGCAGCGGGGAAAACAACTCCGTGGGAACTCATTAACCAGTTTCGTGGGAACTCATTAACCAGTTTCGGGAAAACGTCCACCAAAGGCGGGGAAAACATGCACCAACGGCGGGGAAGCCATTGTCCAACAGGGGGGAGCACATTAAGCAGCTGCCCTTAGTATCAGGAGCAGCGGGGTACAAATGAACCAGCAGCGGGGAAAACAACTTCGTGGGAACTCATTAACCAGTTTCGGGGGAACTCATTAACCAGTTTCGGGAAAACGTCCACCAAAGGCGGGGAAAACATCAACCAACGGCGGGGAAGCCATTGTCCAACAGGGGGGAGCACATTAAGCAGCTGCCCTAAGTATCAGGAGCAGCGGGGATCAGATTAAGCAACAGCCGGAAAAGATCAACCAACCGCGGGGGAACTCATTAACCAGTTCCGTGGGAACTCATTAACCAGTTTTCGTGGGAACTCATTAACCAGTTTCGGGAAAACGTCCACCAAAGGCGGGGAAAACATCAACCAACGGCGGGGAAGCCATTGTCCAACAGTGGGAGCACATTAAGCAGCTGCCCTTAGTGTCAGGAGCAGCGGGGATCAGGATTAAGCAACAGCCGGGAAAAGATCAGGAAACCGCGGGGGAACTCATTAACCAGTTTCGTGGGAACTCATTAACCAGTTTCGGGAAAACCTCCACCAAAGGCGGGGAAAGCATGAACCAACGGCCGGGAAGCCCTTGTCCAAAAGTGGGGAGCACATTAAGTGGCTGCCCTTAGTATCAGGAGCAGCGGGGATCAGATTAAGCAACAGCCGGGAAAAGATCAGCCAACCGCGGGGGAACTCATTAACCAGTTTCGTGGGAACTCATTAACCAGTTTCGGGAATACTTCCACCAAAGGCGGGGAAAAACATGAACCAACGGCGGGGAAGCCATTGTCCAACAGTGGGGAGCACATTAAGCAGCTGCCCTTAGTATCAGGAGCAGCGGGGTACAAATGAACCAGCAGCGGGGAAAACAGCTTCGTGGGAACTCATTAACCAGTTTCGTGGGAACTCATTAACCAGTTTCGTGGGAACTCATTAACCAGTTTCGGGAAAACATCCACCAAAGGCGGGAAAGCATCAACCAACGGCGGGGAAGCCATTGTCCAGCAGTGGGGAGCACATTAAGCAGCTGCCCTTAGTATCAGGAGCAGCGGGGTACAAATGAACAAGCAGCGGGGAAAACAACTCCGTGGGAACTCATTAACCAGTTTCCTGGGAACTCATTAACCAGTTTCGGGAAACCTTCCACCAAAGGCGGGGAAAACATGCACCAACGGCGGGAAGCCATTGTCCAACAGGGGGGAGTACATTAAGCAGCTGCCCTTAGTATCAGGAGCAGCGGGGATCAGATTAAGCAACAGCCGGGAAAAGATCAGCCAACCGCGGGGGAACTCATTAACCAGTTTCGTGGGAACTCATTAACCAGTTTCGGGAAAACATCAACCAGAGGCGGGGAAAACATGCACCAACGGCGGGGAAGCCATTGTCCAACAGGGGGGAGTACATTAAGCAGCTGCCCTTAGTATCAGGAGCAGCGGGGTACAAATGAACCAGCAGCGGGGAAAACAACTCCGTGGGAACTCATTAACCAGTTTCGTGGGAACTCATTAACCAGTTTCGGGAAACCTTCCACCAAAGGCGGGGAAAACATGCACCAACGGCGGGGAAACCATTGTCCAACAGGGGGGAGCACATTAAGCAGCTGCCCTTAGTATCAGGAGCAGCGGGGTACAAATGAACCAGCAGCGGGGACAACAACTCCGTGGGAACTCATTAACCAGTTTCGTGGGAACTCATTAACCAGTTTCGGGAAACCTTCCACCAAAGGCGGGGAAAACATGCACCAACGGCGGGGAAGCCATTGTCCAACAGGGGGGAGCACATTAAGCAGCTGCCCTTAGTATCAGGAGCAGCGGGGATCAGATTTAGCAGCAGCCGGGAAAAGATCAGGAAAACCGCGGGGGAACTCATTAACCAGTTTCGTGGGAACTCATTAACCAGTTTCGGGAAAACATCAACCAGAGGCGGGGAAAGCATCAACCAACGGCGGGGAAGCCTTTGTCCAACAGGGGGGAGCACATTAAGCAGCTGCCCTTAGTATCAGGAGCAGCGGTGCACAAATGAACCAGCAGCGGGGAAAACAGCTTCGTGGGAACTCATTAACCAGTTTCGGGGGAACTCATTAACCAGTTTCGGGAAATCTTCCACCAGAGGCGGGGAAAGCATCAACCAACGGCGGGGAAAGCCTTTGTCCAACAGGGGGGAGCACATTAAGCAGCTGCCCTTAGTCTCAGGAGCAGCGGGGAACAGATTAAGCAACAGCCGGGAAAAAGATCAGCCAACCGCGGGGGAACTCATTAACCAGTTTCGTGGGAACTCATTAACCAGTTTCGTGGGAACTCATTAACCAGTTTCGGGAAAACGTCCACCAAAGGCGGGGAAAGCATCAGCCAACGGCGGGGAAGCCATTGTCCAACAGTGGGGAGCACATTAAGCAGCTGCCCTTAGTATCAGGAGCAGCGGGATCAGATTAAGCAACAGCCGGGAAAAGATCAGCCAACCGCGGGGGAACTCATTAACCAGTTTCCTGGGAACTCATTAACCAGTTTCGGGAAATCCTCCACCAAAGGCGGGGAAAGCATCGACCAACGGCCGGGAAGCCTTTGTCCAACAGTGGGGAGCACATTAAGCAGCTGCCCTTAGTCTCAGGAGCAGCGGGGTACAAATGAACCAGCAGCGGGGAAAACAACTTCGTGGGAACTCATTAAGCAGTTTCGTGGGAACTCATTAACCAGTTTCGGGAAAACATCCACCAGAGGCGGGGAAAGCATCAACCAACGGCGGGGAAGCCATTGTCCAACAGGGGGCAGTACATTAAGCAGCTGCCCTAAGTATCAGGAGCAGCGGGGATCAGATTAAGCAACAGCCGGGAAAAGATCAGCCAACCGCGGGGGAACTCATTAACCAGTTTCGTGGGAACTCATTAACCAGTTTCGGGGGAACTCATTAACCAGTTTCGGGAAAACCTTCCACCAAAGGCGGGAAAACATCAACCAGCGGCGGGGAAGCCATTGTCCAACAGGCGGGAGCACATTAAGCAGCTGCCCTTAGTATCAGGAGCAGCGGGGTACAAATGAACCAGCAGCGGGGAAAACAGCTTCGTGGGAACTCATTAACCAGTTTCGGGGGAACTCATTAACCAGTTTCGGGAAAACATCAACCAGAGGCGGGGAAAGCATCAACCAACGGCGGGGAAGCCTTCGTCCAACAGGGGGGAGCACATTAAGCAGCTGCCCTTAGTATCAGGAGCAGCGGGTGCAAATGAACCAGCAGCGGGGAAAACAACTTCGTGGGAACTCATTAACCAGTTTCGTGGGAACTCATTAACCAGTTTCGTGGGAACTCATTAACCAGTTTCGGGAAAACGTCCACCAAAGGCGGGGAAAGCATCAACCAACGGCGGGGAAGCCATTGTCCAACAGACGGGAGCACATTAAGCAGCTGCCCTTAGTATCAGGAGCAGCGGGGATCAGAGTAAGCAACAGCCGGGAAAAGATCAGCCAACCGCGGGGGAACTCATTAACCAGTTTCGTGGGAACTCATTAACCAGTTTCGGGAAAACTTCCACCAAAGGCGGGGAAAACATGCACCAACGGCGGGGAAGCCATTGTCCAACAGGGGGGAGCACATTAAGCAGCTGCCCTTAGATCAGGAGCAGCGGGGTACAAATGAACCAGCAGCGGGAAAAAAACTTCGTGGGAACTCATTAACCAGTTTCGTGGGAACTCATTAACCAGTTTCGGGAAAACTTCCACCAAAGGCGGGGAAAACATGCACCAACGGCGGGGAAGCCATTGTCCAACAGGGGGGAGCACATTAAGCAGCTGCCCTTAGTATCAGGAGCAGCGGGGTACAAATGAACCAGCAGCGGGGAAAACAACTTCGTGGGAACTCATTAACCAGTTTCGTGGGAACTCATTAACCAGTTTCGGGAAAACGTCCACCAAAGGCGGGGAAAGCATCAACCAACGGCGGGAAGCCATTGTCCAACAGGGGGAAGTACATTAAGCAGCTGCCCTTAGTATCAGGAGCAGCGGGGTACAAATGAACCAGCAGCGGGGAAAGCAACTTCGTGGGAACTCATTAACCAGTTTCGTGGGAACTCATTAACCAGTTTCGGGAAAACATCAACCAGAGGCGGGGAAAGCATCAACCAACGGCGGGGAAGCCATTGTCCTACAGTGGGGAGCACATTAAGCAGCTGCCCTTAGTATCAGGAGCCGCGGGGATCAGATTAAGCAACAGCCGGGAAAAGATCAGCCAACCGCGGGGGAACTCATTAACCAGTTTCGTGGGAACTCATTAACCAGTTCTGGGGAACTCATTAACCAGTTTCGGGAAATCCTCCACCAAAGGCGGGGAAAGCATCGACCAACGGCCGGGAAGCCTTTGTCCAACAGTGGGGAGCACATTAAGCAGCTGCCCTTAGTCTCAGGAGCAGCGGGGTACAAATGAACCAGCAGCGGGGAAAACAACTTCGTGGGAACTCATTAACCAGTTTCGTGGGAACTCATTAACCAGTTTCGGGAAAACATCCACCAGAGGCGGGTAAAGCATCAACCAACGGCGGGGAAGCCATTGTCCAACAGGGGGCAGTACATTAAGCAGCTGCCCTAAGTATCAGGAGCAGCGGGGATCAGATTAAGCAACAGCCGGGAAAAGATCAACCAACCGCGGGGGAACTCATTAACCAGTTTCGTGGGAACTCATTAACCAGTTTCGGGGGAACTCATTAACCAGTTTCGGGAAAACATCAACCAGAGGCGGGGAAAGCATCAACCAACGGCGGGGAAGCCTTCGTCCAACAGGGGGAGCACATTAAGCAGCTGCCCTTAGTATCAGGAGCAGCGGGGTGCAAATGAACCAGCAGCGGGGAAAACAACTTCGTGGGAACTCATTAACCAGTTTCGTGGGAACTCATTAACCAGTTTCGGGAAAACATCCACCAGAGGCGGGTAAAGCATCAACCAACGGCGGGGAAGCCATTGTCCAACAGGGGGCAGTACATTAAGCAGCTGCCCTTAGTATCAGGAGCTGCGGGGATCAGACTAAGCAACAGCCGGGAAAACATTAACCAACTTCGGGGGAACTCATTAACCAATTATTTGATGACCGGTAGGCGGCGCTCTATCGGCTTCGGCGACCGGCGGGTGGCGGTTCGGGGTCGTGGCGACCCGGGGCGAGGCGGCCCGGCCGTTGAAATCGCGAAAAAACGCGTTTTTAAAAAGAACCGTCGGTCCCCATCGGGATGGATTTGACCCCCTCATGCCGCCGTCGGGACCTCTTCGGCGGCATGACTACCGGAGGTGTTCCCGCCGAGGTGGACACTTGCATTTCTGGCACGGTGGGTTGGCGGGGTACCTGCAGAATAGCAGGAAGGCGATGGCAATGACATGTGGCAACTCATTAACCAGTTTTGACTTTGCTGCATTGAAGGCGGAAAATCGAAACAGGGCCCCGCTCGAGCCCCCAGGTCTGCCGGGACCGCACCGGGCCGCCGCCCCGACGGCCGTTCGGCCAGAATGGGCTAGTATTTCTCCGGATTTTTGGCCGTTTTTCCGACTTTTTCGGACGTCGGGAAAAGCGGCGGCCTGGCCACCGGCCGCGGCCGGGGGTGCCTTCCCCTCGAGCGAGGGCCCGGAATTCACCCGTTTGCAGCCCCGGAGGAGCTCCGCGGCGGCCGGAATGGTTGAGACCATCGGCCGCGCTGAACGGAGCTCGGGTAACTCATTAACCAAACTGGACTTGGCCCCTGGCGCAGGAGGGGGGTCCAGGTGAGGGCTGGCAGGCCGTGGCCACCCGGCAGCAGTGATGCACCCGCGATGGCGGTAGTCCTTCCGATTCGGAGGCTCCCTGGCCCCGCAGAGCAAAAATGGGAGCCGCACGGAGCTCTATGAAGTCAGATCCGGTCGGTGGTGGCGGGGCAGGGTGCACGGTTTCCCGCAGAGCTCGGCGGATCCGTCCCGCCGAGGTGGCCACTCGCATTTTCTGGCAGGGGAGTCCCGAGGCTGGTTAACCAGTTACCCCCGGAAGTGGGGATGGAGTTGAGATTGAACCGTTTTGCGGGGCCTCCGGGCCCCTTCCCCGGTAGGACTACCGGGGCACACCCCGCCGAGGTGGCCACTTGCATTTTCTGGCACGGGGGGTTGGCGGGGTACCTGCAGAATAGCAGGAAGGCGATGGCAATGACATGTGGCAACTCATTAACCAGTTTTGAGTTTGCTGCATTGAAGGAGGAAAATCGAAGCAGGGCCCCGCTCGAGCCCCCAGGTCTGCCGGGACCGCACCGGGCCCGCCGCCCCGACGGCCGTTCGGCCAGATTGGGCTAGT
Organism: Mustelus asterias; assembly: GCF_964213995.1. NCBI lineage: Eukaryota > Metazoa > Chordata > Chondrichthyes > Carcharhiniformes > Triakidae > Mustelus > Mustelus asterias. Next base: position 26,453 of record NW_027593287.1, read on the forward strand.
ATTTCCCCGGATTTTCGGCCGTTTTTCCGACTTTTCGGCCGTCGGAAAAGCGGCGGCCTGGGGCACCGGCCGCGGCCGGGGTGCCTTCCCCTCGAGCGAGGGCCCGGACCTCACCCGGTTGCAGCCCCGGGTGGGGCTCCGCCGGCGGCCGGAATGGTTGAGACCATCGGCCGCGCTGAACGGAGGTCTGGTAAATCATTAACCAAACTGGACTTAGTCTCTGGCAAGAGAGATGGTCCAGCCGACGGGCACGACCGAGGGCCCGGACCTCACCCGGCTGCAGCCCCGGGTGGGGCTCCGCCGGCGGCCGGAATGTTGAGACCATCGGCCGCGCTGAACGGAGGTCTGGTAAATCATTAACCAAACTGGACTTAGTCTCTGGCAAGAGAGATGGTCCAGCGACGGGCACGACCGAGGGCCCGGACCTCACCCGGCTGCAGCCCCGGGTGGGGCTCCGCCGGCGGCCGGAATGGTTGAGACCATCGGCCGCGCTGAACGGAGGTCTGGTAAATCATTAACCAAACTGGACTTAGTCTCTGGCAAGAGAGATGGTCCAGCCGACGGGCACGACCGAGGGCCCGGACCTCACCCGGTTGCAGCCCCGGGTGGAGCTCCGCCGGCGGCCGGAATGGTTGAGACCATCGGCCGCGCTGAACGGAGGTCTGGTAAATCATTAACCAAACTGGACTTAGTCTCTGGCAAGAGAGATGGTCCAGCCGACGGGCACGACCGAGGGCCCCGGACCTCACCCGGTTGCAGCCCCGGGTGGAGCTCCGCCGGCGGCCGGAATGGTTGAGACCATCGGCCGCGCTGAACGGAGCTCTGGTAAATCATTAACCAAACTGGACTTAGTCTCTGGCAAGAGAGATGGTCCAGCCGACGGGCACGACCGAGGGCCCCGGACCTCACCCGGTTGCAGCCCCGGGTGGAGCTCCGCCGGCGGCCGGAATGGTTGAGACCATCGGCCGCGCTGAACGGAGCTCTGGTAAATCATTAACCAAACTGGACTTAGTCTCTGGCAAGAGAGATGGTCCAGCCGACGGGCACGACCGAGGGCCCCGGACCTCACCCGGTTGCAGCCCCGGGTGGAGCTCCGCCGGCGGCCGGAATGGTTGAGACCATCGGCCGCGCTGAACGGAGCTCTGGTAAATCATTAACCAAACTGGACTTAGTCTCTGGCAAGAGAGATGGTCCAGCCGACGGGCACGACCGAGGGCCCGGACCTCACCCGGTTGCAGCCCGGGTGGAGCTCCGCCGGCGGCCGGAATGGTTGAGACCATCGGCCGCGCTGAACGGAGCTCTGGTAAATCATTAACCAAACTGGACTTAGTCTCTGGCAAGAGAGATGGTCCAGCCGACGGGCACGACCGAGGGCCCCGGACCTCACCCGGTTGCAGCCCCGGGTGGAGCTCCGCCGGCGGCAGGAATGGTTGAGACCATCGGCCGCGCTGAACGGAGCTCTGGTAAATCATTAACCAAACTGGACTTAGTCTCTGGCAAGAGAGATGGTCCAGACGACGGGCACGGTGGCAGAGTTAGCCGAACTTGACTTAGCCTCTGGCCGCAGAGAGGGTCCATCAAACGGGGCACGGTGGGAGATTAAGCCGCACTAGGCTCAGGCTCTGGCCACGGGAGGGTGGCCCAGGTGTGAGCCGGCAGTAAATGGTGAACCAGTGAAAAGCCAGCACCCGAGGGTGCGGTTGTGCTGCCGACTTGGAGGCTCCCTGTGCCCGCAGAGCAAAAATGTGAGCACAGACGGAAGTCTATGAAGTCAGATCCGGTCGGCGGTCGCCAGGCTCGGTGCATGGTTTCCCGCAGAGGTTGGTGGATCCGTCCCGCGAGGTGGGCACCTGCATTTTCTGGCACAAGTGTCCGGAGGCTGGTTAATGAGTTGCCGCCGGTAGCCCGCATGGAGTTGCGATTGACCCGTTTTGCGGGCCCCCCAGGCCTCATTCTCGGTAGGACTACCGGGCCGCACCCCGCCGAGGTGGACACCTGCATTTTCTGGCAGGGGGGGTTGGCGGGGTGCCCGGGATTTTCGGGAACTCGTTTTTCAGAACATTTTTTGGCTAGCGGTGTCAGTTTGAAAGTACCCAGGAAAGTGCTACTTCACAAAAGGGGACTTTTTCCAAATATATAACCTCTTGAAGAGCACCTCAGTGTCGGAGGGGGCAGACACTTTACTTCATTTATGGCTAATTCCTCGGGTACGTTCTGGAAAACGGACAGAGTTGCCTGGCCGGTGGTGACTCTTTGGCAGATACATATATATATATATATATATTACGGCTTTTTCTATATATGTATCAAAGTGTGATAAACACTTGTGCAAAAAAACCAGACAACGGAATTGACGGCACTTTGTAAACGGCCTGCAAAGTACAAAGTCTGAGTTTTTTAAAAAAGTGGCACTCGGTGGTAGGGAGTGCCGGCGCTTTGAAACGGCACAGATGCCACGTTCCCTTGGGTTGCACTTCGTTCTGTGAGGCCTTAAAGTGCGTGCCCAGAAACCTCTGAATGCAAAAGGCGCGCACGCCGGTAGTGGGCTGCAACAATCAGTGCGTTTGCCTATCCATGCCTAAGCCTGGCGACCCTGCGGGCGATGATGGCATGTCTTGGGCGTTGGCCATGGACTGGGTCGGGCTTGACAGTTCGTGCTCTTCGCCTGTGACATATCCGGACTGACCGGACGCTCGTGTTCGACGCGGTAGGGCCCTTGGCGGGTTCATCGTTGATGCGCTGGTGCTTCAGGGCTGAGCGGTTGTCCCTCTGTGGTCCCGACTGCACATCGGGCGGACACCGAGCGAGTCGGTTGGCAGAACTTTCCGTTTGGACTCTCCTCCGTGTGAGGCCGAGGCGCCCGTGTGCGTTACGGTAGTGGCACTTGACGGACCCGTGGAACGGGGCGGTGGTCTGCGGACGCCGCGTGGGGCACCCGTTCCTCAGGCCGTGCACACCATTTCTCTGGCAAGTCCGAGGGCGGCGGTGGCAGCACCACACGTGTCTGGGCACTGTGGCAAACTCCTTCTGTGTGCGTGCCTGCCCCGCCGTCAATTCTGTTGGTACCCGTTTGTTGCACCGAAATACAAAGAGCGGAACCGAGCACCGGCTTCCCTGTCAGGGGGGGAAGACCCGTGTGCAACACCTTACCCCTGAGGGCGACACAGCCCCGGCCGGCTTTGACTACCGTGCCGTTGGGGGAGCGGAGAGGGCCGCTCCCACCGACCCGATCGCAACCAGACGGCTTCACTGACGCCGGCACGCCGCGTACTCGTCCTTCCTGCAAAGTCGCGCGACCATGTTTAAGAGCAAGGGCAAATGAGCAAAGGCCCACGACAAACCGTAGTGAACAAAGGGAAATAATTCCTGAACTGATTATAACAAGAACGAAAGGGCTAACATATATGAAAAATGGTGGTTGCCTCTGAACACAGTGACGGGGAGTGCTTGCATTCCGGGAGGCGTTTGTGTGTCTGTGTCACGGTTGTGTTTCTGCTGTTTGGACCGGTCGAAACCGTCACCTTGTGGCTTGACTCCACTCCAGCGCG
>NW_027593288.1:2500-35130 GCF_964213995.1 Mustelus asterias
GTGCTGTACCTGTCCTGGGAGTGTTTGATGGGGGACAGTGTAGAGGGAGCTTTACTCTGTATCTAACCCCGTGCTGTACCTGTCCTGGGAGTGTTTGATGGGGACAGTGTAGAGGGAGCTTTACTCTGTATCTAACCCCGTGCTGTACCTGTCCTGGGAGTGTTTGATGGGGACAGTGTAGAGGGAGCTTTACTCTGTATCTAACCCCGTGCTGTACCTGTCCTGGGAGTGTTTGATGGGGACAGTGTAGAGGGAGCTTTACTCTGTATCTAACCCCGTGCTGTACCTGTCCTGGGAGTGTTTGATGGGGACAGTGTAGAGGGAGCTTTACTCTGTATCTAACCCCTGTGCTGTACCTGTCCTGGGAGTGTTTGATGGGGACAGTGTAGAGGGAGCTTTACTCTGCATCTAACCCCGTGCTGTACCTGTCCTGGGAGTGTTTGATGGGGACAGTGTAGAGGGAGCTTTACTCTGTATCTAACCCCGTGCTGTACCTGTCCTGGGAGTGTTTGATGGGGACAGTGTAGAGGGAGCTTTACTCTGTATCGAACCCCGTGCTGTACCTGTCCTGGGAGTGTTTGATGGGGACAGTGTAGAGGGAGCTTTACTCTGTATCTAACCCCGTGCTGTACCTGTCCTGGGAGTGTTTGATGGGGGACAGTGTAGAGGGAGCTTTACTCTGTATCTAACCCCGTGCTGTACCTGTCCTGGGAGTGTTTGATGGGGGACAGTGTAGAGGGAGCTTTACTCTGTATCTAACCCCGTGCTGTACCTGTCCTGGGAGTGTTTGATGGGGGACAGTGTAGAGGGAGCTTTACTCTGTATCTAACCCCGTGCTGTACCTGTCCTGGGAGTGTTTGATGGGGGACGGTGTAGAGGGAGCTTTACTCTGTATCTAACCCCGTGCTGTACCTGTCCAGGGAGTGTTTGATGAGGACAGTGTAGAGGGAGCTTTACTCTGTATCTAACCCCGTGCTGTACCTGTCCTGGGAGTGTTTGATGGGGACAGTGGAGAGGGAGCTTTACTCTGTATCTAACCCCGTGCTGTACCTGTCCTGGGAGTGTTTGATGGGGGACAGTGTAGAGGGAGCTTTACTCTGTATCTAACCCCGTGCTGTACCTGTCCTGGGAGTGTTTGATGGGGACAGTGTAGAGGGAGCTTTACTATGGATATAACCCCGTGCTGTACCTGTCCTGGGAGTGTTTGATGGGGACAGTGTCGAGGGAGCTTTACTCTGTATCTAACCCCGTGCTGTACCTGTCCTGGGAATGTTTGATGGGGCACAGTGTCGAGGGAGCTTTACTCTGTATCTAACCCCGTGCTGTACCTGTCCTGGGAGTGTTTAGTGGGGACAGTGTAGAGGGAGCTTTACTCTGTATCTAACCCCGTGCTGTACCTGTCCTGGGTGTGTTTGATGGGGGACAGTGTAGAGGGAGCTTTACTCTGTATCTAACCCCGTGCTGTACCTGTCCTGGGGGTGTTTGATGGGGACAGTGTAGAGGGAGCTTTACTCTGTATCTAACACCGTGCTGTACCTGTCCTGGGAGTGTTTGATGGGGGACAGTGTAGAGGGAGCTTTACTCTGAATCTAACCCCGTGCTGTACCTGTCCTGGGAGTGTTTGATGGGGACAGTGTAGAGGGAGCTTTACTCTGTATCTAACCCCGTGCTGTACCTGTCCTGGGAGTGTTTGATGGAGACAGTGTAGAGGGAGCTTTACTCTGTATCTAACCCCGTGCTGTACCTGCCCTGGGAGTGTTTGATGGGGACAGTGTAGAGGGAGCTTTACTCTGTATCGAACCCCGTGCTGTACCTGTCCTGGGAGTGTTTGATGGGGACAGTGTAGAGGGAGCTTTACTCTGTATCTAACCCCGTGCTGTACCTGTCCTGGGAGTGTTTGATGGGGACAGTGTAGAGGGAGCTTTACTCTGTATCTAACCCCGTGCTGTACCTGTCCTGGGAGTGTTTGAAGGGGACAGTGTAGAGGGAGCTTTACTCTGTATCTAACCCCGTGCTGTACCTGTCCTGGGAGTGTTTGATGGGGGACAGTGTAGAGGGAGCTTTACTCTGTATCGAACCCCGTGCTGTACGTGTCCTGGGAGTGTTTGATGGGGGACAGTGTAGAGGGAGCTTTACTCTGTATCTAACCCCGTGCTGTACCTGTCCTGGGAGTGTTTGATGGGGACAGTGCAGAGGGAGCTTTACTCTGTATCTAACCCCGTGCTGTACCTGTCCTGGGAGTGTTTGATGGGGGCAGTGTAGAGGGAGCTTTACTCTGTATCTAACCCCGTGCTGTACCTGTCCTGGGAGTGTTTGATGGGGACAGTGTAGAGGGAGCTTTACTCTGTATCGAACCCCGTGCTGTACCTGTCCTGGGAGTGTTTGATGGGGACAGTGTAGAGGGAGCTTTACTCTGTATCTAACCCCGTGCTGTACCTGTCCTGGGAGTGTTTGATGGGGGACAGTGTAGAGGGAGCTTTACTCTGTATCTAACCCCGTGCTGTACCTGTCCTGGGAGTGTTTGATGGGGGACAGTGTAGAGGGAGCTTTACTCTGTATCTAACCCCGTGCTGTACCTGTCCTGGGAGTGTTTGATGGGGGACAGTGTAGAGGGAGCTTTACTCTGTATCTAACCCCGTGCTGTACCTGTCCTGGGAGTGTTTGATGGGGGACGGTGTAGAGGGAGCTTTACTCTGTATCTAACCCCGTGCTGTACCTGTCCAGGGAGTGTTTGATGAGGACAGTGTAGAGGGAGCTTTACTCTGTATCTAACCCCGTGCTGTACCTGTCCTGGGAGTGTTTGATGGGGACAGTGGAGAGGGAGCTTTACTCTGTATCTAACCCCGTGCTGTACCTGTCCTGGGAGTGTTTGATGGGGGACAGTGTAGAGGGAGCTTTACTCTGTATCTAACCCCGTGCTGTACCTGTCCTGGGAGTGTTTGATGGGGACAGTGTAGAGGGAGCTTTACTATGGATATAACCCCGTGCTGTACCTGTCCTGGGAGTGTTTGATGGGGACAGTGTCGAGGGAGCTTTACTCTGTATCTAACCCCGTGCTGTACCTGTCCTGGGAATGTTTGATGGGGCACAGTGTCGAGGGAGCTTTACTCTGTATCTAACCCCGTGCTGTACCTGTCCTGGGAGTGTTTAGTGGGGACAGTGTAGAGGGAGCTTTACTCTGTATCTAACCCCGTGCTGTACCTGTCCTGGGTGTGTTTGATGGGGGACAGTGTAGAGGGAGCTTTACTCTGTATCTAACCCCGTGCTGTACCTGTCCTGGGGGTGTTTGATGGGGACAGTGTAGAGGGAGCTTTACTCTGTATCTAACACCGTGCTGTACCTGTCCTGGGAGTGTTTGATGGGGGACAGTGTAGAGGGAGCTTTACTCTGAATCTAACCCCGTGCTGTACCTGTCCTGGGAGTGTTTGATGGGGACAGTGTAGAGGGAGCTTTACTCTGTATCTAACCCCGTGCTGTACCTGTCCTGGGAGTGTTTGATGGAGACAGTGTAGAGGGAGCTTTACTCTGTATCTAACCCCGTGCTGTACCTGTCCTGGGAGTGTTTGATGGGGACAGTGTAGAGGGAGCTTTACTCTGTATCGAACCCCGTGCTGTACCTGTCCTGGGAGTGTTTGATGGGGACAGTGTAGAGGGAGCTTTACTCTGTATCTAACCCCGTGCTGTACCTGTCCTGGGAGTGTTTGATGGGGACAGTGTAGAGGGAGCTTTACTCTGTATCTAACCCCGTGCTGTACCTGTCCTGGGAGTGTTTGATGGGGACAGTGTAGAGGGAGCTTTACTCTGTATCTAACCCCGTGCTGTACCTGTCCTGGGAGTGTTTGATGGGGGACAGTGTAGAGGGAGCTTTACTCTGTATCGAACCCCGTGCTGTACGTGTCCTGGGAGTGTTTGATGGGGGACAGTGTAGAGGGAGCTTTACTCTGTATCTAACCCCGTGCTGTACCTGTCCTGGGAGTGTTTGATGGGGACAGTGCAGAGGGAGCTTTACTCTGTATCTAACCCCGTGCTGTACCTGTCCTGGGAGTGTTTGATGGGGGCAGTGTAGAGGGAGCTTTACTCTGTATCTAACCCCGTGCTGTACCTGTCCTGGGAGTGTTTGATGGGGGACAGTGTAGAGGGAGCTTTACTCTGTATCTAACCCCGTGCTGTACCTGTCCTGGGAGTGTTTGATGGGGGACAGTGTAGAGGGAGCTTTACTCTGTATCTAACCCCGTGCTGTACCTGTCCTGGGAGTGTTTGATGGGGGACAGTGTAGAGGGAGCTTTACTCTGTATCTAACCCCGTGCTGTACCTGTCCTGGGAGTGTTTGATGGGGGACGGTGTAGAGGGAGCTTTACTCTGTATCTCACCCCGTGCTGTACCTGTCCTGGGAGTGTTTGATGGGGGACAGTGTAGAGGGAGCTTTACTCTGTATCTAACCCCGTGCTGTACCTGTCCTGGGAGTGTTTGATGGGGACAGTGTAGAGGGAGCTTTACTATGGATATAACCCCGTGCTGTACCTGTCCTGGGAGTGTTTGATGGGGGACGGTGTAGAGGGAGCTTTACTCTGTATCTAACCCCGTGCTGTACCTGTCCAGGGAGTGTTTGATGAGGACAGTGTAGAGGGAGCTTTACTCTGTATCTAACCCCGTGCTGTACCTGTCCTGGGAGTGTTTGATGGGGACAGTGGAGAGGGAGCTTTACTCTGTATCTAACCCCGTGCTGTACCTGTCCTGGGAGTGTTTGATGGGGGACAGTGTAGAGGGAGCTTTACTCTGTATCTAACCCCGTGCTGTACCTGTCCTGGGAGTGTTTGATGGGGACAGTGTAGAGGGAGCTTTACTATGGATATAACCCCGTGCTGTACCTGTCCTGGGAGTGTTTGATGGGGACAGTGTCGAGGGAGCTTTACTCTGTATCTAACCCCGTGCTGTACCTGTCCTGGGAATGTTTGATGGGGCACAGTGTCGAGGGAGCTTTACTCTGTATCTAACCCCGTGCTGTACCTGTCCTGGGAGTGTTTAGTGGGGACAGTGTAGAGGGAGCTTTACTCTGTATCTAACCCCGTGCTGTACCTGTCCTGGGTGTGTTTGATGGGGGACAGTGTAGAGGGAGCTTTACTCTGTATCTAACCCCGTGCTGTACCTGTCCTGGGGGTGTTTGATGGGGACAGTGTAGAGGGAGCTTTACTCTGTATCTAACACCGTGCTGTACCTGTCCTGGGAGTGTTTGATGGGGGACAGTGTAGAGGGAGCTTTACTCTGAATCTAACCCCGTGCTGTACCTGTCCTGGGAGTGTTTGATGGGGACAGTGTAGAGGGAGCTTTACTCTGTATCTAACCCCGTGCTGTACCTGTCCTGGGAGTGTTTGATGGAGACAGTGTAGAGGGAGCTTTACTCTGTATCTAACCCCGTGCTGTACCTGTCCTGGGAGTGTTTGATGGGGACAGTGTAGAGGGAGCTTTACTCTGTATCGAACCCCGTGCTGTACCTGTCCTGGGAGTGTTTGATGGGGACAGTGTAGAGGGAGCTTTACTCTGTATCTAACCCCGTGCTGTACCTGTCCTGGGAGTGTTTGATGGGGACAGTGTAGAGGGAGCTTTACTCTGTATCTAACCCCGTGCTGTACCTGTCCTGGGAGTGTTTGATGGGGACAGTGTAGAGGGAGCTTTACTCTGTATCTAACCCCGTGCTGTACCTGTCCTGGGAGTGTTTGATGGGGGACAGTGTAGAGGGAGCTTTACTCTGTATCGAACCCCGTGCTGTACGTGTCCTGGGAGTGTTTGATGGGGGACAGTGTAGAGGGAGCTTTACTCTGTATCTAACCCCGTGCTGTACCTGTCCTGGGAGTGTTTGATGGGGACAGTGCAGAGGGAGCTTTACTCTGTATCTAACCCCGTGCTGTACCTGTCCTGGGAGTGTTTGATGGGGGCAGTGTAGAGGGAGCTTTACTCTGTATCTAACCCCGTGCTGTACCTGTCCTGGGAGTGTTTGATGGGGGACAGTGTAGAGGGAGCTTTACTCTGTATCTAACCCCGTGCTGTACCTGTCCTGGGAGTGTTTGATGGGGGACAGTGTAGAGGGAGCTTTACTCTGTATCTAACCCCGTGCTGTACCTGTCCTGGGAGTGTTTGATGGGGGACAGTGTAGAGGGAGCTTTACTCTGTATCTAACCCCGTGCTGTACCTGTCCTGGGAGTGTTTGATGGGGGACGGTGTAGAGGGAGCTTTACTCTGTATCTAACCCCGTGCTGTACCTGTCCAGGGAGTGTTTGATGAGGACAGTGTAGAGGGAGCTTTACTCTGTATCTAACCCCGTGCTGTACCTGTCCTGGGAGTGTTTGATGGGGACAGTGGAGAGGGAGCTTTACTCTGTATCTAACCCCGTGCTGTACCTGTCCTGGGAGTGTTTGATGGGGGACAGTGTAGAGGGAGCTTTACTCTGTATCTAACCCCGTGCTGTACCTGTCCTGGGAGTGTTTGATGGGGACAGTGTAGAGGGAGCTTTACTATGGATATAACCCCGTGCTGTACCTGTCCTGGGAGTGTTTGATGGGGACAGTGTCGAGGGAGCTTTACTCTGTATCTAACCCCGTGCTGTACCTGTCCTGGGAATGTTTGATGGGGCACAGTGTCGAGGGAGCTTTACTCTGTATCTAACCCCGTGCTGTACCTGTCCTGGGAGTGTTTAGTGGGGACAGTGTAGAGGGAGCTTTACTCTGTATCTAACCCCGTGCTGTACCTGTCCTGGGAGTGTTTAGTGGGGACAGTGTAGAGGGAGCTTTACTCTGTATCTAACCCCGTGCTGTACCTGTCCTGGGTGTGTTTGATGGGGGACAGTGTAGAGGGAGCTTTACTCTGTATCTAACCCCGTGCTGTACCTGTCGTGGGGGTGTTTGATGGGGACAGTGTAGAGGGAGCTTTACTCTGTATCTAACACCGTGCTGTACCTGTCCTGGGAGTGTTTGATGGGGGACAGTGTAGAGGGAGCTTTACTCTGTATCTAACCCCGTGCTGTACCTGTCCTGGGAGTGTTTGATGGGGACAGTGTAGAGGGAGCTTTACTCTGTATCTAACCCCGTGCTGTACCTGTCCTGGGAGTGTTTGATGGGGACAGTGTAGAGGGAGCTTTACTCTGTATCTAACCCCGTGCTGTACCTGTCCTGGGAGTGTTTGATGGGGACAGTGTAGAGGGAGCTTTACTCTGTATCTAACCCCGTGCTGTACCTGTCCTGGGAGTGTTTGATGGGGACAGTGGAGAGGGAGCTTTACTCTGTATCTAACCCCGTGCTGTATCTGTCCTGGGAGTGTTTGATGGGGGACAGTGTAGAGGGAGCTTTACTCTGTATCTAACCCCGTGCTGTACCTGTCCTGGGTGTGTTTGATGGGGGACAGTGTAGAGGGAGCTTTACTCTGTATCTAACCCCGTGCTGTACCTGTCCTGGGAGTGTTTGATGGGGGACAGTGTAGAGGGAGCTTTACTCTGTATCTAACCCCGTGCTGTCCTGGTGCTGGGTTCATGGATGTCTCCGAGCGGATAGGAGACATATTAAAAGGGGAAGATAAAGAAACGGATGTCATTGTACACATTGATGCAAATGACGTAGATAGGAAGAGCAGTGGGATCCTACGAGAGCAATTCAGGGAGTTGGGAAATAGAGTAAAAAGTAGGGCCTCCAGGGTGGCCATCTCTGGGCTGCTCCCAATACCTCGGGCCAGTGAGGCTAAGAATAGGGAGTTAGTACAATTGAACGCTTGGCTAAAGGACTGGTCCAGGAGGGAGGGCTTCATATTCCTGGATCACTGGGAAGTTTTCAGGAGAGGAGGGCACCTGTACAAGAAGGACGGGTCACAACTAAGTTGGAAGGGCACGAATATCCTGGCTGGGAGTTTTGCTAGTGCAGTTCGGGGGGGTTTAAACTAGTATGGCAGGGGGGTGGGGATCAAAATATTAGGTCTACAAGTGTAGAGGCTGGGGACGAGCTTGGGGCCAGGACAAGGCTGGCAAAGAAGAAGAGCACTCTGGGGGAGGACGACCTCACTGAGCCTGGGGGTCTGGAGTGCTTATACTTCAATGCAAGGAGTGTAGCAGGTAAGACAGACGAACTTAGGGCCTTAATGCTCACGAGGAATTTGGATGTGGTTGCGGTGACAGAGACTTGGTTGAAAGAGGGACAGGACTGGCAGCTGAATATTCCAGGGTTCAAGTGTTTTAGGCGAGACAGAGGAGGGGCCAAAAGAGGTGGGGGAGTAGCGGTATTAGTTGGAGAGCATATTACAGCGGTGCAGAGGGAGGACAATTCAGAGGGGTCGTGTAACGAGTCACTCTGGGTGGAGCTTAGAAACAGGAAAGGCGCTGTCACTATGTTGGGGGTGTACTACAGGCCCCCCAACAGCCCAAGGGAAGTGGAAGAACGGATATGTCAGGAGATACTGGATAGGTGCAGGAAATATAGGGTTGTTGCAGTGGGAGACTTCAATTTCCCTGGTATAGACTGGAAATCGCTGAGAGCTGGGACTCTGGATGGGGAGGAATTTGTAAAATGCGTACAGGAGGGTTCTTTGGAACAATATGTAGACAGCCCGACTAGAGAGGGGGCTATACTGGACCTGGTACTGGGGAATGAGCCCGGTCAGGTCTTCAAAGTTTCGGTAGGGGAACATGTGGCAAATAGTGACCACAATTCTGTTAGCTTTAGGATAGTGATGGAAAAGGATGAGTGGTGTCCCAAGGGTGAGGTGTTGAATTGGGGGAAGGCTAACTTTAGTGGGATTAGGCAGAAATTGGCAGCTCTTGATTGGGAGAGGCTGTTTGAGGGTAAATCCACATCTGGCATGTGGGAGTCTTTTAAGGAACAGCTGTTAGGGCTACAGGACAAGCATGTGCCTGTTAAAAAGAAGGATAGGAAGGGTAGGATTCGAGAACCGTGGATAACCAGGGAAATTGAGGGACTGGTCAAAAAGAAAAGAGAGGCGTATGTTAGGTCTAGGCAGCTAAAAACGGAGGGAGCTCTGGAGGAGTACAAAGAAAGTAGGAAAGAACTCAAACGGGGAATTAGAAGAGCAAAAAGGGGTCACGAAATGTTCTTGGCAGACAGGATTAAGGAGAATCCCAAGGCATTTTATTCATACGTTAGGAACAAAAGGGTTGTCAGGGAAAAAATCGGACCTCTCAGGGACAAAAGTGGGGAATTATGCTTGGAGCCCAAAGAAGTAGGGGAGATCCTAAATGAATACTTTGCGTCGGTATTCACTAAGGAGAGGTATGTGTTGACTGGGAGTGTCTCGGAGGGGAGTGTTGAACCGTTGGAGAAAATCTCCATTACAAAGGAGGAAGTGTTAGGTTTGTTAGAGAATATAAAGACTGACAAATCCCCAGGGCCTGATGGAATCTATCCAAGGCTGCTCAGGGAGACGAGAGATGAAATCGCTGGGCCTCTGACGCAAATCTTTGTCTCGTCACTGGACGCAGGTGAGGTCCCAGAGGATTGGAGGATAGCTAATGTGGTCCCGTTATTTAAGAAGGGTGGGAAGGATAACCTGGGTAATTATAGGCCGGTGAGCTTGACGTCCGTGGTGGGGAAGTTGTTGGAGAAGATTCTTAGAGATAGGATGTATGCACATTTAGAAAGAAATAAACTCATTAACGATAGTCAGCATGGTTTTGTGAGAGGGAGGTCATGCCTCACTAACCTGGTGGAGTTTTTTGAAGAAGTGACCAAAATGGTTGACGAGGGAAGGGCTGTGGATGTCGTCGATATGGACTTTAGTAAAGCGTTTGACAAAGTCCCTCATGGTAGGCTGGTGAAAAAGGTTGGATCTCATGGGATAAAGGGGGAGGTGGCTCGATGGGTGGAGAACTGGCTTGGTCACAGAATAAAGTTTAACAACACCAGGTTAAAGTCCAACAGGTTTATTTGGTAGCAAAAGCCACACTGTGGCTTTTGCTACCAAATAAACCCGTTGGACTTTAACCTGGTGTTGTTAAACTTTTTCCTGTGTTTACCCCAGTCCAACGCCGGCATCTCCACATCTTGGTCACAGAAGACAGAGGGTGGTAGTGGAAGGGTCTTTTTCCGGCTGGAGGCCTGTGACCAGTGGTGTTCCGCAGGGCTCTGTATTGGGACCTCTGCTGTTTGTGATTTATATAAATGATCTGGAAGAAGGTGTAACTGGGGTGATCAGTAAGTTTGCGGACGACACAAAATTGGCAGGACTTGCAGATAGTGAGGAACATTGTCAGAGGCTGCAGAAGGATATAGATAGGCTGCAAATTTGGGCAAAGAAATGGCAGATGGAGTTCAATCCAGATAAATGCGAAGTGATGCATTTTGGTAGAAATAATGTAGGGAGGAGCTATACGATAAATGGCAGAACCATAAAGGGTGTAGATACGCAGAGGGACCTGGGTGTGCAAGTCCACAGATCCTTGAAAGTGACGTCACAGGTGGAGAAGGTGGTGAAGAAGGCATATGGTATGCTTGTCTTTGTAGGACGGGGCATAGAGTATAAAAGTTGGGGTCTGATGTTGCAGATGTACAGAACGTTGGTTCGGCCGCATCTGGAATACTGCGTCCAGTTCTGGTCGCCGCACTACCAGAAGGACGTGGAGGCTTTGGAGAGAGTGCAGAGGAGGTTTACCAGGATGTTGCCTGGTATGGAGGGGCTTAGTTATGAGGAGAGATTGGGGAAACTGGGGTTGTTCTCCCTGGAAAGACGGAGGATGAGGGGAGACTTAATAGAGGTGTATAAAATTATGAAAGGCATAGATAGGGTGAACGGTGGGAAGCTTTTCCCCAGGTCGGAGGTGACGTTCACGAGGGGTCATAGGTTCAAGGTGAAGGGGGGGAGGTTTAACACAGATATCAGAAGGACGTATTTTACACAGAGGGTGGTGGGGGCCTGGAATGCGCTGCCGGGCAAGGTGGTGGAGGCGGACACACTGGGAACGTTTAAGACTTATCTAGATAGCCATATGAACGGAGTGGGAATGGAGGGATACAAAAGAATGGTCTAGTTTGGACCAGGGAGCGGCACGGGCTTGGAGGGCCGAAGGGTCTGTTCCTGTGCTGTATTGTTCTTTGTTCTTTGTTCTGTACCTGTCCTGGGAGTGTTTGATGGGGACAGCGTAGAGGGAGCTTTACTCTGTATCTAACCCCGTGCTGTACCTGTCCTGGGAGTGTTTGATGGGGGACAGTGTAGAGGGAGCTTTACTCTGTATCTAACCCCGTGCTGTACCTGTCCTGGGAGTGTTTGATGGGGGACAGTGTCGAGGGAGCTTTACTCTGTATCTAACCCCGTGCTGTACCTGTCCTGGGAGTGTTTGATGGGGGACAGTGTGGAGGGAGCTTTACTCTGTATCTAACCCCGTGCTGTACCTGTCCTGGCAGTGTTTGATGGGGACAGTGTAGAGGGAGCTTTACTCTGTATCTAACCCCGTGCTGTACCTGTCCTGGGTGTGTTTGATGGGGACAGTGTGGAGGGAGCTTTACTCTGTATCTAACCCCGTGCTGTACCTGTCCTGGGAGTGTTTGATGGGGGACAGTGTGGAGGGAGCTTTACTCTGTATCTAACCCCGTGCTGTACCTGTCCTGGGAGTGTTTGATGGGGACAGTGTAGAGGAAGCTTTACTCTGTATCTAACCCCGTGCTGTACCTGTCCTGGGAGTGTTTGATGGGGACAGTGTAGAGGGAGCTTTACTCTGTATCTAACCCCGTGCTGTACCTGTCCTGGGAGTGTTTGATGGGGACAGTGTAGAGGGAGCTTTACTCTGTATCTAGCCCCGTGCTGTACCTGTCCTGGGAGTGTTTGATGGGGACAGTGTAGAGGGAGCTTTACTCTGTATCTAACCCCGTGCTGTACCTGTCCTGGGAGTGTTTGATGGGGACAGTGTAGAGGGAGCTTTACTCTGTATCTAACCCCGTGCTGTACCTGTCCTGGGAGTGTTTGATGGGGACAGTGTAGAGGGAGCTTTACTCTGTATCTAACCCCGTGCTGTACCTGTCCTGGGAGTGTTTGATGGGGACAGTGTAGAGGGAGCTTTACTCTGTATCTAACCCCGTGCTGTACCTGTCCTGGGAGTGTTTGATGGGGACAGTGTAGAGGGAGCTTTACTCTGTATCTAACCCCGTGCTGTACCTGTCCTGGGAGTGTTTGATGGGGACAGTGTAGAGGGAGCTTTACTCTGTATCTAGCCCCGTGCTGTACCTGTCCTGGGAGTGTTTGATGGGGACAGTGTAGAGGGAGCTTTACTCTGTATCTAACCCCGTGCTGTACCTGTCCTGGGAGTGTTTGATGGGGACAGTGTAGAGGGAGCTTTACTCTGTATCTAACCCCGTGCTGTACCTGTCCTGGGAGTGTTTGATGGGGACAGTGTAGAGGGAGCTTTACTCTGTATCTAACCCCGTGCTGTACCTGTCCTGGGAGTGTTTGATGGGGACAGTGTAGAGGGAGCTTTACTCTGTATCTAACCCCGTGCTGTACCTGTCCTGGGAGTGTTTGATGGGGACAGTGTAGAGGGAGCTTTACTCTGTATCTAACCCCGTGCTGTACCTGTCCTGGGAGTGTTTGATGGGGACAGTGTAGAGGGAGCTTTACTCTGTATCTAACCCCGTGCTGTACCTGTCCTGGGAGTGTTTGATGGGGACAGTGTAGAGGGAGCTTTACTCTGTATCTAGCCCCGTGCTGTACCTGTCCTGGGAGTGTTTGATGGGGACAGTGTAGAGGGAGCTTTACTCTGTATCTAACCCCGTGCTGTACCTGTCCTGGGAGTGTTTGATGGGGACAGTGTAGAGGGAGCTTTACTCTGTATCTAACCCCGTGCTGTACCTGTCCTGGGAGTGTTTGATGGGGACAGTGTAGAGGGAGCTTTACTCTGTATCTAACCCCGTGCTGTACCTGTCCTGGGAGTGTTTGATGGGGACAGTGTAGAGGGAGCTTTACTCTGTATCTAACACCGTGCTGTACCTGTCCTGGGAGTGTTTGATGGGGGACAGTGTAGAGGGAGCTTTACTCTGTATCTAACCCCGTGCTGTACCAGTCCTGGGAGCGTTTGATGGGGACAGTGTAGAGGGAGCTTTACTCTGTATCTAACCCCGTGCTGTACCTGTCCTGGGAGTGTTTGATGGGGGACAGTGTAGAGGGAGCTTTACTCTGTATCTAGCCCCGTGCTGTACCTGTCCTGGGAGTGTTTGATGGGGACAGTGTAGAGGGAGCTTTACTCTGTATCTAACCCCGTGCTGTACCTGTCCTGGGAGTGTTTGATGGGGGACAGTGTAGAGGGAGCTTTACTCTGTATCTAACCCCGTGCTGTACCAGTCCTGGGAGCGTTTGATGGGGACAGTGTAGAGGGAGCTTTACTCTGTATCTAACCCCGTGCTGTACCTGTCCTGGGAGTGTTTGATGGGGACAGTGTAGAGGGAGCTTTACTCTGTATCTAACCCCGTGCTGTACCTGTCCTGGGAGTGTTTGATGGGGACAGTGAAGAGGGAGCTTTACTCTGTATCTAACCCTGTGCTGTACCTGTCCTTGGAGTGTTTGATGGGGACAGTGTAGAGGGAGCTTTACTCTGTATCTAGCCCCGTGCTGTACCTGTCCTGGGAGTGTTTGATGGGGACAGTGTAGAGGGAACTTTACTCTGTATCTAACCCCGTGCTGTACCTGTCCTGGGTGTGTTTGATGGGGACAGTGTAGAGGGAGGTTTACTCTGTATCTAACCCCGTGCTGTACCTGTCCTGGGTGTGTTTGATGGGGACAGTGTAGAGGGAGCTTTACTCTGTATCTAACCCCGTGCTGTCCCTGTCCTGGGAGTGTTTGATGGGGGACAGTGTAGAGGGAGCTTTACTCTGTATCTAACCCCGTGCTGTACCTGTCCTTGGAGTGTTTGATGGGGACAGTGGAGAGGGAGCTTTACTCTGTATCTAACCCCGTGCTGTACCTGTCCTGGGAGTGTTTGATGGGGACAGTGTAGAGGGAGCTTTACTCTGTATCTAACCCCGTGCTGTACCTGTCCTGGGAGTGTTTGATGGGGACAGTGTAGAGGGAGCTTTACTCTGTATCTAACCCCGTGCTGTACCTGTCCTGGGAGTGTTTGATGGGGACAGTGAAGAGGGAGCTTTACTCTGTATCTAACCCCGTGCTGTACCTGTCCTGGGAGTGTTTGATGGGGACAGTGTAGAGGGACCTTTACTCTGTATCTAACCCCGTGCTGTACCTGTCCTGGGAGTGTTTGATGGGGACAGTGTAGAGGGAGCTTTACTCTGTATCGAACCCCGTGCTGTACCTGTCCTGGGAGTGTTTGATGGGGACAGTGTAGAGGGAGCTTTACTCTGTATCTAACCCCGTGCTGTACCTGTCCTGGGAGTGTTTGATGGGGACAGTGTAGAGGGAGCTTTACTCTGTATCTAACCCCGTGCTGTACCTGTCCTGGGAGTGTTTGATGGGGACAGTGTAGAGGGAGCTTTACTCTGTATCTAACCCCGTGCTGTACCTGTCCTGGGTGTGTTTGATGGGGACAGTGTAGAGGGAGCTTTACTCTGTATCTAACCCCGTGCTGTACCTGTCCTGGGAGTGTTTGATGGGGGACAGTGTAGAGGGAGCTTTACTCTGTATCTAACCCCGTGCTGTACCTGTCCTGGGAGTGTTTGATGGGGACAGTGTAGAGGGAGCTTTACTCTGTATCTAACCCCGTGCTGTACCTGTCCTGGGAGTGTTTGATGGGGACAGTGAAGAGGGAGCTTTACTCTGTATCTAACCCCGTGCTGTACCTGTCCTTGGAGTGTTTGATGGGGACAGTGTAGAGGGAGCTTTACTCTGTATCAAACCCCGTGCTGTACCTGTCCTGGGAGTGTTTGATGGGGACAGTGTAGAGGGAACTTTACTCTGTATCTAACCCCGTGCTGTACCTGTCCTGGGTGTGTTTGATGGGGACAGTGTAGAGGGAGGTTTACTCTGTATCTAACCCCGTGCTGTACCTGTCCTGGGTGTGTTTGATGGGGACAGTGTAGAGGGAGCTTTACTCTGTATCTAACCCCGTGCTGTCCCTGTCCTGGGAGTGTTTGATGGGGGACAGTGTAGAGGGAGCTTTACTCTGTATCTAACCCCGTGCTGTACCTGTCCTGGGAGTGTTTGATGGGGACAGTGTAGAGGGAGCTTTACTCTGTATCTAGCCCCGTGCTGTACCTGTCCTGGGAGTGTTTGATGGGGACAGTGTAGAGGGAGCTTTACTCTGTATCTAACCCCGTGCTGTACCTGTCCTGGGAGTGTTTGATGGGGACAGTGTAGAGGGAGCTTTACTCTGTATCTAACCCCGTGCTGTACCTGTCCTGGGAGTGTTTGATGGGGGACAGTGTAGAGGGAGCTTTACTCTGTATCTAACCCCGTGCTGTACCAGTCCTGGGAGCGTTTGATGGGGACAGTGTAGAGGGAGCTTTACTCTGTATCTAACCCCGTGCTGTACCTGTCCTGGGAGTGTTTGATGGGGGACAGTGTAGAGGGAGCTTTACTCTGTATCTAGCCCCGTGCTGTACCTGTCCTGGGAGTGTTTGATGGGGACAGTGTAGAGGGAGCTTTACTCTGTATCTAACCCCGTGCTATTCCTGTCCTGGGAGTGTTTGATGGGGGACAGTGTAGAGGGAGCTTTACTCTGTATCTAACCCCGTGCTGTACCTGTCCTGGGAGTGTTTGATGGGGGACAGTGTAGAGGGAGCTTTACTCTGTATCTAACCCCGTGCTGTACCAGTCCTGGGAGCGTTTGATGGGGACAGTGTAGAGGGAGCTTTACTCTGTATCTAACCCCGTGCTGTACCTGTCCTGGGAGTGTTTGATGGGGACAGTGTAGAGGGAGCTTTACTCTGTATCTAACCCCGTGCTGTACCTGTCCTGGGAGTGTTTGATGGGGACAGTGAAGAGGGAGCTTTACTCTGTATCTAACCCCGTGCTGTACCTGTCCTTGGAGTGTTTGATGGGGACAGTGTAGAGGGAGCTTTACTCTGTATCAAACCCCGTGCTGTACCTGTCCTGGGAGTGTTTGATGGGGACAGTGTAGAGGGAACTTTACTCTGTATCTAACCCCGTGCTGTACCTGTCCTGGGTGTGTTTGATGGGGACAGTGTAGAGGGAGGTTTACTCTGTATCTAACCCCGTGCTGTCCCTGTCCTGGGAGTGTTTGATGGGGGACAGTGTAGAGGGAGCTTTACTCTGTATCTAACCCCGTGCTGTACCTGTCCTTGGAGTGTTTGATGGGGACAGTGGAGAGGGAGCTTTACTCTGTATCTAACCCCGTGCTGTACCTGTCCTGGGAGTGTTTGATGGGGACAGTGTAGAGGGAGCTTTACTCTGTATCTAACCCCGTGCTGTACCTGTCCTGGGAGTGTTTGATGGGGACAGTGTAGAGGGAGCTTTACTCTGTATCTAACCCCGTGCTGTACCTGTCCTGGGAGTGTTTGATGGGGACAGTGAAGAGGGAGCTTTACTCTGTATCTAACCCCGTGCTGTACCTGTCCTGGGAGTGTTTGATGGGGACAGTGTAGAGGGACCTTTACTCTGTATCTAACCCCGTGCTGTACCTGTCCTGGGAGTGTTTGATGGGGACAGTGTAGAGGGAGCTTTACTCTGTATCGAACCCTGTGCTGTACCTGTCCTGGGAGTGTTTGATGGGGACAGTGTAGAGGGAGCTTTACTCTGTATCTAACCCCGTGCTGTACCTGTCCTGGGAGTGTTTGATGGGGACAGTGTAGAGGGAGCTTTACTCTGTATCTAACCCCGTGCTGTACCTGTCCTGGGAGTGTTTGATGGGGACAGTGTAGAGGGAGCTTTACTCTGTATCTAACCCCGTGCTGTACCTGTCCTGGGTGTGTTTGATGGGGACAGTGTAGAGGGAGCTTTACTCTGTATCTAACCCCGTGCTGTACCTGTCCTGGGAGTGTTTGATGGGGGACAGTGTAGAGGGAGCTTTACTCTGTATCTAACCCCGTGCTGTACCTGTCCTGGGAGTGTTTGATGGGGACAGTGTAGAGGGAGCTTTACTCTGTATCTAACCCCGTGCTGTACCTGTCCTGGGAGTGTTTGATGGGGACAGTGAAGAGGGAGCTTTACTCTGTATCTAACCCCGTGCTGTACCTGTCCTTGGAGTGTTTGATGGGGACAGTGTAGAGGGAGCTTTACTCTGTATCAAACCCCGTGCTGTACCTGTCCTGGGAGTGTTTGATGGGGACAGTGTAGAGGGAACTTTACTCTGTATCTAACCCCGTGCTGTACCTGTCCTGGGTGTGTTTGATGGGGACAGTGTAGAGGGAGGTTTACTCTGTATCTAACCCCGTGCTGTACCTGTCCTGGGTGTGTTTGATGGGGACAGTGTAGAGGGAGCTTTACTCTGTATCTAACCCCGTGCTGTCCCTGTCCTGGGAGTGTTTGATGGGGGACAGTGTAGAGGGAGCTTTACTCTGTATCTAACCCCGTGCTGTACCTGTCCTTGGAGTGTTTGATGGGGACAGTGGAGAGGGAGCTTTACTCTGTATCTAACCCCGTGCTGTACCTGTCCTGGGAGTGTTTGATGGGGACAGTGTAGAGGGAGCTTTACTCTGTATCTAACCCCGTGCTGTACCTGTCCTGGGAGTGTTTGATGGGGACAGTGTAGAGGGAGCTTTACTCTGTATCTAACCCCGTGCTGTACCTGTCCTGGGAGTGTTTGATGGGGACAGTGAAGAGGGAGCTTTACTCTGTATCTAACCCCGTGCTGTACCTGTCCTGGGAGTGTTTGATGGGGACAGTGTAGAGGGACCTTTACTCTGTATCTAACCCCGTGCTGTACCTGTCCTGGGAGTGTTTGATGGGGACAGTGTAGAGGGAGCTTTACTCTGTATCTAACCCCGTGCTGTTCCTGTCCTGGGAGTGTTTGATGGGGACAGTGTAGAGGGAGCTTTACTCTGTATCTAATCCATGCTGAATATTGCTGGTCTCCTAGTCTGAGGAAGGATGTTCTTGCTATGGAGGGAGTCCAGCAAAGATTCACCAGACTGATTCCTGGAATGGCAGGATTGACATATGAAGAGAGACTGGATGGACTGAACTTGTACTCACTGGAATCTGGAAGAACGAGAGGGAATCTCATGGAAACTGATAAAATCCTGATGGGACTGGACAGGCGGGGATGCGGGAAGAATGTTCCACATGTTCGGGAAGGGCAGGACGAGGGGATCACGGTCTAATAATGAGGGGGAAGCCACTCAGGACTGAGTTGAGGAGGAATTTCATCACTCGGAGAGTTGCGAACCTTTGGAATACTCTCCCACAGAAAGGTGTTGGGGGGCCAGTTGATTAGATATCTTCAAGAGGGAGCTGGGCATGGTCCCTGTGGATGAAGGGATCGAGGGGTATGGAGAGAAAGTGGGAGTGGGATACTGAAAGCTCGTGATCAACCATGATCCTGTAGAATGGTGGGACAGACTCGAGGGACTGCATGGCCTAATCATAGAAAAACTACAGCACAAAACAGGCCCTTCGGCCCCACAAGTTGTCCCGAACATATCCCTACCTTCTAGGCCTACCTATAACCCTCCATCCTATTAAGTCCCATGTACTCATCCAGGAGTCTCTTAAAAGACCCTATTAAGTTTGCCTCCACCACCACTGACGGCAGCCGATTCCACCGCCCTCTGTGTGAAAAACTTCCCCCTAACATCTCCCCTGTACCTACCCCCCAGCACCTTAAACCTGTGTCCTCTCGTAGCAGCCATTTCCACCCTGGGAAAAAGCCTCTGAGAGTCCACCCGATCTATGCCTCTCAACATCTTATACACCTCTATTAGGTCTCCTCTCATCTCTCCAAGGAGAAAAGACCGAGCTCCCTCAGCCTATCCTCATAAGGCATGCCACCCAATCCAGGCAACATCCTTGTAAATCTCCTCTGCACCCTTTCAATCTTTTCCACATCCTTCCTGTAATGAGGCGACCAGAACTGAGCACAGTACTCCAAGTGGGGTCTGACGAGGGTCTTATATAGCTGCATCATTATCCCCGGACTCCTAAACTCAATCCCTCGATTGATAAAGGCCAGCACACCATACGCCTTCTTAACCACCTCCTCCACCTGGGGGGCCGATTTTAGAGTCCTGTGGACCTGGACCCCAAGGTCCTTCTGATCCTCTACAGTACTAAGAGGCTTTCCCTTTATATTGTACTCCTTCATCCCATTCGACCTGCCAAAATGGACCATGACGCATTTATCTGGGTTGAAGTCCATCTGCCACTTCTCCGCCCAGTCTTGCATCCTATCTATGTCCCTCTGTAACTTCTGACATCCCTCCAGACTATCCACAACCCCACCAACCTTCGTGTCAGCGGCTTGTACCCCCTAGTTCTGTACCTAAATCCTGTACCTATGTTCTATGTTTCTCTGAGAGAGACAGAGAGATAGTGGGGGGAGAGAGAGTGAGTTTTTTTAATAGTTTATCAGTGTCACAAGGAGGCTGACATTAACACTGCAATGAAGTTACTGTGAAGATCCCCCGGTCGCCACACTCCTGTTCGGCTGACACTGAGGGGGAATTTAGCACGGCCCAATGCACCCGAACCAGCACGTCTTTCGGACTGTGGGAGGAAACCGGAGCACCCGGAGGAAACCCACGCAGACACGGGGAGAACGTGCAGACTCCACACAGACAGTGACGGGCGTGAGCATTCAGATGAGGATCGGTGACGGGGTGAGGCTCGGGGTTAAATCTGTCGCCGGTGGCCGGGTTGGAGGCACTCCAGCAGCGATGCAGCCAGTCACTGGGAGCAGCGCCACCAATGCAGCAGACGGAATGCAGCAGTCCCGTGCCAGTAACGACGTGCCTCTGCACCAACACAGCGACCCTGTGCCAGTCACTGGTAGCAACACCAATGCAAATGCACCATTTGCAGCAGCCTTTTGTAATGCAGCAGTGCAGCGGCACGAATGCAGTAGGAGCAACGCAGCAGCACCGATGCAGCGTCAGGAATGCGGCAACAATGCAGCAGGAGGCATGCCGCAGCACCAATGCAGCAGCCACAATGCAGCAGCGCGAATGCGACAACATGTTGCAATGCAGCAGCACCAATGCAGCAGGGGATGCAGCGGCACCAATGCAGCAGGGAATGCAGCAGTGATGTGCAAGTCACCGGGAGAAGCGCCACCAATGCAGTTTCAATGCAGCCGCACCGATGCAGCAGCACCAACGTAGCACCAATGCAGCAGTCACAACACAGCTGCAATAATGCAACAACTCTTTGCAGTGCAGCAGGAATGCAGCAGCCCCGTGTCAGTCATTGGCAGCTGCATCGCCAAAGGAGCAGCAATGCAGCAGTACCAACACGGCAGCAATGCAGCAGCCCTGTACCAGTCACTGGGAGCTGCACCACCAATGCAGCAGCACCAATGCAGCAACCATTTACAATGCGGCAGATATGCAACAGCCATTTTCCAGTCACTGGGAGCACCACCACCAATGCAGTACCAGGAAAAAAACAATACTGCATTGGTGCCGCTGCAGCTCCCAGTGACTGGGAAATGGCTGTTGCATATCTGCCGCATTGTAAATGGTTGCTGCATTGGTGCTGCTGCATTGGTGGTGCAGCTCCCAGTGACTGGTACAGGGCTGCTGCATTGCTGCCATGTTGGTGCTGCTACTCCAACTTACTTGCAGCGGGCTGCTGCATTGGTGTTGCATGGCACCAGATTTGCTGCATTGGTGCAGTGTGTCAGGGAAGTGCAGTGCGTTGATGTGTCAGTCACGGTCATCGACAACAGGAATACGGAGCACAGCAAGATCCCACACACAGCTGTAACTTCACGATGCTTTTATTGTCATATCGGGTGAGGGATAAATATCGACCCCAAGACACTGGGGAGAACTCCCCTCAGCACTGACCCTCCCACAGTGCGGCGCTCCCTCAGCACTGACCCTCCCACAGTGCGGCGCTCCCTCAGCACTGACCCTCCCACAGTGCGGCGCTCCCTCAGCACTGACCCTCCCACAGTGCGGCGCTCCCTCAGCACTGACCCTCCCACAGTGCGGCGCTCCCTCAGCACTGACCCTCCCACAGTGCGGCGCTCCCTCAGCACTGACCCTCCCACAGTGCGGCGCTCCCTCAGCACTGACCCTCCCACAGTGCGGCGCTCCCTCAGCACTGACCCTCCCACAGTGCGGCGCTCCCTCAGCACTGACCCTCCCACAGTGCGGCGCTCCCTCAGCACTGACCCACCCACAGTGCGGCGCTCCCTCAGCACTGACCCTCCCACAGTGCGGCGCTCCCTCAGCACTGACCCTCCCACAGTGCGGCGCTCCCTCAGCACTGACCCTCCCACAGTGCGGCGCTCCCTCAGCACTGACCCTCCCACAGTGCGGCACTCCCTCAGCACCGACCCTCCCACAGTGCGGCGCTCCCTCAGCACTGACCCTCCCACAGTGCGGCGCTCCCTCAGCACTGACCCTCCCACAGTGCGGCGCTCCCTCAGCACTGACCCTCCCACAGTGCGGCGCTCCCTCAGCACTGACCCACCCACAGTGCGGCGCTCCCTCAGCACTGACCCTCCCACAGTGCGGCGCTCCCTCAGCACTGACCCTCCCACAGTGCGGCGCTCCCTCAGCACTGACCCTCCCACAGTGCGGCGCTCCCTCAGCACTGACCCTCCCACAGTGCGGCACTCCCTCAGCACCGACCCTCCCACAGTGCGGCACACCCTCAGCACTGACCCTCCCACAGTGCGGCGCTCCCTCAGCACTGACCCTCCCACAGTGCGGCACTCCCTCAGCACCGACCCTCCCACAGTGCGGCGCTCCCTCAGCACTGACCCTCCCACAGTGCGGCGCTCCCTCAGCACTGACCCTCCCACAGTGCGGCGCTCCCTCAGCACTGACCCTCCCACAGTGCGGCGCTCCCTCAGCACTGACCCACCCACAGTGCGGCGCTCCCTCAGCACTGACCCTCCCACAGTGCGGCGCTCCCTCAGCACTGACCCTCCCACAGTGCGGCGCTCCCTCAGCACTGACCCTCCCACAGTGCGGCGCTCCCTCAGCACTGACCCTCCCACAGTGCGGCACTCCCTCAGCACCGACCCTCCCACAGTGCGGCACACCCTCAGCACTGACCCTCCCACAGTGCGGCGCTCCCTCAGCACTGACCCTCCCACAGTGCGGCGCTCCCTCAGCACTGACCCACCCACAGTGCGGCGCTCCCTCAGCACTGACCCTCCCACAGTGCGGCGCTCCCTCAGCACCGACCCTCCCACAGTGCGGCGCTCCCTCAGCACTGACCCTCCCACAGTGCGGCGCTCCCTCAGCACTGACCCTCCCACAGTGCGGCGCTCCCTCAGCACTGACCCTCCCACAGTGCGGCGCTCCCTCAGCACCGACCCTCCCACAGTGCGGCGCTCCCTCAGCACTGACCCTCCCACAGTGCGGCGCTCCCTCAGCACTGACCCTCCCACAGTGCGGCGCTCCCTCAGCACTGACCCTCCCACAGTGCGGCGCTCCCTCAGCACTGACCCTCCCACAGTGCGGCGCTCCCTCAGCACTGACCCTCCCACAGTGCGGCGCTCCCTCAGCACCGACCCTCCCACAGTGCGGCGCTCCCTCAGCACTGACCCTCCCACAGTGCGGCGCTCCCTCAGCACTGACCCTCCCACAGTGCGGCGCTCCCTCAGCACTGACCCTCCCACAGTGCGGCGCTCCCTCAGCACTGACCCTCCCACAGTGCGGCGCTCCCTCAGCACTGACCCAGGAAGAAAGGATGGAGCTTCCTTGCATAGCATGGTGATTTTGGTTGTTCTGTGTATCCCACACTTCTGTCGGGGGGGAGGGGGGGGGCGATGGGGAGCCTCTGGTGGCCATTCTGTCCTTGGACAACAGTCAGACATGGTTGGATGATGTGAGGGGCCCGGATTTAGCCGCGTTTGTCCCCCAAGGAAACCGGCGTCAGGAGGGGCCCGAGAGGTCCTGCCCCTTCTGCCACGATGATGGTCTGGGCTCCCCGTGCCCTCGATGGCGAGTGACTTGGCTTTGCTGAGGCCTCAGGCCTGTTTTGTCAGGTGGACAATGAGTTCATAAGTGGCCATCATGACGGCGGTGTTGGGGATTTGCCGCAGGAGCTGGGTCAGGAGGCCCCGGTAGAAGGCGGAGAGACCCTCCTCGACAGCGACCAGCCTCACCGTCTGAGCGAAGGCTCGATAGCGGCCTCCCTCTTCCCGGAGCCTGGTGCGGACAACCTCTGCCCAACAGAGAGAGAGAGGGTTAGACTGGATATCCCTCCCAGCGCCCCGACTCCCATCCAGCGCCCCGACTCCCTCCCAGCGCCCCGACTCCCTCCCAGCGCCCCGACTCCCATCCAGCGCCCCGACTCCCTCCCAGCGCCCCGACTCCCATCCAGCGCCCCGACTCCCATCCAGCGCCCCGACTCCCTCCCAGCGCCCCGACTCCCATCCAGCGCCCCGACTCCCTCCCAGCGCCCCGACTCCCTCCCAGCGCCCCGACTCCCTCCCAGCGCCCCGACTCCCATCCAGCGCCCCGACTCCCATCCAGCGCCCCGACTCCCATCCAGCGCCCCGACTCCCTCCCAGCGCCCCGACTCCCTCCCAGCGCCCTGACTCCCTCCCAGCGCCCCGACTCCCTCCAAGCGCCCCCGACTCCCATCCAGCGCCCCGACTCCCATCCAGCGCCCCGACTCCCATCCAGCGCCCCGACTCCCTCCCAGCGCCCCGACTCCCATCCAGCGCCCCGACTCCCATCCAGCACCCCGACTCCCTCCCAGCGCCCCGACTCCCATCCAGCGCCCCGACTCCCATCCAGCGCCCCGACTCCCATCCAGCGCCCCGACTCCCTTCCAGCGCCCCGACCCCCTCCCAGCGCCCCGACTCCCATCCAGCGCCCCGACTCCCATCCAGCGCCCCGACTCCCTTCCAGCGCCCCGACCCCCTCCCAGCGCCCCGACTCCCATCCAGCGCCCCGACTCCCATCCAGCGCCCCGACTCCCTTCCAGCGCCCCGACTCCCTCCCAGCGCCCCGACTCCCTCCCAGCGCCCCGACTCCCATCCAGCGCCCCGACTCCCTTCCAGCGCCCCGACTCCCATCCAGCGCCCCGACTCCCATCCAGCGCCCCGACTCCCTTCCAGCGCCCCGACCCCCTCCCAGCGCCCCGACTCCCATCCAGCGCCCCGACTCCCTCCCAGCGCCCCGACTCCCATCCAGCGCCCCGACTCCCATCCAGCGCCCCGACTCCCATCCAGCGCCCCGACTCCCTCCCAGCGCCCCGACTCCCTCCCAGCTCCCCGACTCCCTCCCAGCGCCCCGACTCCCTCCCAGCGCCGCGACTCCCTCCCAGCGCCCCGACTCCCTCCCAGCGCCCCGACTCCCTCCCAGCTCCCCGACTCCCTCCCAGCGCCCCGACTCCCTCCCAGCGCCCCGACTCCCTCCCAGCGCCCCGACTCCCTCCCAGCGCCCCGACTCCCATCCAGCGCCCCCGACTCCCATCCAGCGCCCCGACTCCCATCCAGCGCCCCGACCCCCTCCCAGCGCCCCGACTCCCATCCAGCGCCCCGACTCCCTTCCAGCGCCCCGACTCCCATCCAGCACCCCGACTCCCTCCCAGCGCCCCGACTCCCATCCAGCGCCCCGACTCCCTCCCAGCGCCCCGACTCCCATCCAGCGCCCCGACTCCCATCCAGCGCCCCGACTCCCTCCCAGCGCCCCGACTCCCTCCCAGCGCCCCGACTCCCATCCAGCGCCCCGACTCCCTCCCAGCGCCCCGACTCCCATCCAGCGCCCCGACTCCCATCCAGCGCCCCGACTCCCTTCCAGCGCCCCGACTCCCATCCAGCGCCCCGACTCCCATCCAGCGCCCCGACTCCCTTCCAGCGCCCCGACCCCCTCCCAGCGCCCCGACTCCCATCCAGCGCCCCGACTCCCTCCCAGCGCCCCGACTCCCATCCAGCGCCCCGACTCCCATCCAGCGCCCCGACTCCCATCCAGCGCCCCGACTCCCTCCCAGCGCCCCGACTCCCTCCCAGCTCCCCGACTCCCTCCCAGCGCCCCGACTCCCTCCCAGCGCCCCGACTCCCTCCCAGCGCCCCGACTCCCTCCCAGCGCCCCGACTCCCTCCCAGCTCCCCGACTCCCTCCCAGCGCCCCGACTCCCTCCCAGCGCCCCGACTCCCTCCCAGCGCCCCGACTCCCATCCAGCGCCCCGACTCCCTCCCAGCGCCCCGACTCCCATCCAGCGCCCCGACTCCCATCCAGCGCCCCGACTCCCATCCAGCGCCCCGACTCCCATCCAGCGCCCCGACTCCCTTCCAGCGCCCCGACCCCCTCCCAGCGCCCCGACTCCCATCCAGCGCCCCGACTCCCTCCCAGCGCCCCGACTCCCATCCAGCGCCCCGACTCCCTTCCAGCGCCCCGACTCCCATCCAGCGCCCCGACTCCCATCCAGCGCCCCGACTCCCTTCCAGCGCCCCGGCCCCCTCCCAGCGCCCCGACTCCCATCCAGCGCCCCGACTCCCATCCAGCGCCCCGACTCCCTTCCAGCGCCCCGACTCCCTCCCAGCGCCCCGACTCCCTCCCAGCGCCCCGACTCCCATCCAGCGCCCCGACTCCCATCCAGCGCCCCGACTCCCTTCCAGCGCCCCGACCCCCTCCCAGCGCCCCGACTCCCATCCAGCGCCCCGACTCCCTCCCAGCGCCCCGACTCCCATCCAGCGCCCCGACTCCCATCTAGCGCCCCGACTCCCATCCAGCGCCCCGACTCCCTCCCAGCGCCCCGACTCCCTCCCAGCTCCCCGACTCCCTCCCAGCGCCCCGACTCCCTCCCAGCGCCCCGACTCCCTCCCAGCGCCCCGACTCCCTCCCAGCGCCCCGACTCCCTCCCAGCTCCCCGACTCCCTCCCAGCGCCCCGACTCCCTCCCAGCGCCCCGACTCCCTCCCAGCGCCCCGACTCCCATCCAGCGCCCCGACTCCCTCCCAGCGCCCCGACTCCCATCCAGCGCCCCGACTCCCATCCAGCGCCCCGACCCCCTCCCAGCGCCCCGACTCCCATCCAGCGCCCCGACTCCCTTCCAGCGCCCCGACTCCCATCCAGCACCCCGACTCCTTCCCAGCGCCCCGACTCCCATCCAGCGCCCCGACTCCCTCCCAGCGCCCCGACTCCCATCCAGCGCCCCGACTCCCATCCAGCGCCCCGACTCCCTCCCAGCGCCCCGACTCCCTCCCAGCGCCCCGACTCCCATCCAGCGCCCCGACTCCCTCCCAGCGCCCCGACTCCCATCCAGCGCCCCAACTCCCATCCAGCGCCCCGACTCCCTCCCAGCGCCCCGACTCCCTCCCAGCTCCCCGACTCCCTCCCAGCTCCCCGACTCCCTCCCAGCTCCCCGACTCCCTCCCAGCGCCCCGACTCCCTCCCAGCGCCCCGACTCCCTCCCAGCGCCCCGACTCCCTTCCAGCGCCCCGACTCCCTCCCAGCGCCCCGACTCCCTTCCAGCGCCCCGACTCCCTCCCAGCGCCCCGACTCCCTCCCAGCGCCCCGACTCCCTCCCAGCGCCCCGACTCCCTTCCAGCGCCCCGACTCCCTTCCAGCGCCCCGACTCCCTTCCAGCGCCCCGACTCCCTCCCAGCGCCCCGACTCCCTTCCAGCGCCCCGACTCCCTCCCAGCGCCCCGACTCCCTCCCAGCGCCCCGACTCCCTTCCAGCGCCCCGACTCCCTTCCAGCGCCCCGACTCCCTCCCAGCTCCCCGACTCCCTCCCAGCTCCCCGACTCCCTCCCAGCGCCCCGACTCCCTCCCAGCGCCCCGACTCCCTCCCAGCGCCCCGACTCCCTTCCAGCGCCCCGACTCCCATCCAGCGCCCCGACTCCCATCCAGCGCCCCGACTCCCATCCAGCGCCCCGACTCCCTTCCAGCGCCCCGACTCCCTCCCAGCGCCCCGACTCCCTCCCAGCGCCCCGACTCCCATCCAGCGCCCCGACTCCCTTCCAGCGCCCCGACTCCCATCCAGCGCCCCGACTCCCATCCAGCGCCCCGACTCCATTCCAGCGCCCCGACCCCCTCCCAGCGCCCCGACCCCCTCCCAGCGCCCCGACTCCCATCCAGCGCCCCGACTCCCATCCAGCGCCCCGACTCCCATCCAGCGCCCCGACTCCCATCCAGCGCCCCGACTCCCATCCAGCGCCCCGACTCCCTCCCAGCGCCCCGACTCCCTCCCAGCTCCCCGACTCCCTCCCAGCGCCCCGACTCCCTCCCAGCGCCCCGACTCCCTCCCAGCGCCCCGACTCCCTCCCAGCGCCCCGACTCCCTCCCAGCTCCCCGACTCCCTCCCAGCGCCCCGACTCCCTCCCAGCGCCCCGACTCCCTCCCAGCGCCCCGACTCCCATCCAGCGCCCCGACTCCCTCCCAGCGCCCCGACTCCCATCCAGCGCCCCGACTCCCATCCAGCGCCCCGACCCCCTCCCAGCGCCCCGACTCCCATCCAGCGCCCCGACTCCCTTCCAGCGCCCCGACTCCCATCCAGCACCCCGACTCCTTCCCAGCGCCCCGACTCCCATCCAGCGCCCCGACTCCCTCCCAGCGCCCCGACTCCCATCCAGCGCCCCGACTCCCATCCAGCGCCCCGACTCCCTCCCAGCGCCCCGACTCCCTCCCAGCGCCCCGACTCCCATCCAGCGCCCCGACTCCCTCCCAGCGCCCCGACTCCCATCCAGCGCCCCAACTCCCATCCAGCGCCCCGACTCCCTCCCAGCGCCCCGACTCCCTCCCAGCTCCCCGACTCCCTCCCAGCTCCCCGACTCCCTCCCAGCTCCCCGACTCCCTCCCAGCGCCCCGACTCCCTCCCAGCGCCCCGACTCCCTCCCAGCGCCCCGACTCCCTTCCAGCGCCCCGACTCCCTCCCAGCGCCCCGACTCCCTTCCAGCGCCCCGACTCCCTCCCAGCGCCCCGACTCCCTCCCAGCGCCCCGACTCCCTCCCAGCGCCCCGACTCCCTTCCAGCGCCCCGACTCCCTTCCAGCGCCCCGACTCCCTTCCAGCGCCCCGACTCCCTCCCAGCGCCCCGACTCCCTTCCAGCGCCCCGACTCCCTCCCAGCGCCCCGACTCCCTCCCAGCGCCCCGACTCCCTCCCAGCGCCCCGACTCCCTTCCAGCGCCCCGACTCCCTTCCAGCGCCCCGACTCCCTCCCAGCTCCCCGACTCCCTCCCAGCTCCCCGACTCCCTCCCAGCGCCCCGACTCCCTCCCAGCGCCCCGACTCCCTCCCAGCGCCCCGACTCCCTTCCAGCGCCCCGACTCCCATCCAGCGCCCCGACTCCCATCCAGCGCCCCGACTCCCATCCAGCGCCCCGACTCCCTTCCAGCGCCCCGACTCCCTCCCAGCGCCCCGACTCCCTCCCAGCGCCCCGACTCCCATCCAGCGCCCCGACTCCCTTCCAGCGCCCCGACTCCCATCCAGCGCCCCGACTCCCATCCAGCGCCCCGACTCCATTCCAGCGCCCCGACCCCCTCCCAGCGCCCCGACCCCCTCCCAGCGCCCCGACTCCCATCCAGCGCCCCGACTCCCTCCCAGCGCCCCGACTCCCATCCAGCGCCCCGACTCCCATCCAGCGCCCCGACTCCCATCCAGCGCCCCGACTCCCTCCCAGCGCCCCGACTCCCTCCCAGCTCCCCGACTCCCTCCCAGCGCCCCGACTCCCTCCCAGCGCCCCGACTCCCTCCCAGCGCCCCGACTCCCTCCCAGCGCCCCGACTCCCTCCCAGCTCCCCGACTCCCTCCCAGCGCCCCGACTCCCTCCCAGCGCCCCGACTCCCTCCCAGCGCCCCGACTCCCATCCAGCGCCCCGACTCCCTCCCAGCGCCCCGACTCCCATCCAGCGCCCCGACTCCCATCCAGCGCCCCGACTCCCATCCAGCGCCCCGACTCCCATCCAGCGCCCCGACTCCCTTCCAGCGCCCCGACCCCCTCCCAGCGCCCCGACTCCCATCCAGCGTCCCGACTCACATCCAGCGCCCCGACTCCCTTCCAGCGCCCCGACTCCCATCCAGCGCCCCGACTCCCATCCAGCGCCCCGACTCCCTTCCAGCGCCCCGACCCCCTCCCAGCGCCCCGACTCCCATCCAGCGCCCCGACTCCCATCCAGCGCCCCGACTCCCTTCCAGCGCCCCGACTCCCTCCCAGCGCCCCGACTCCCTCCCAGCGCCCCGACTCCCATCCAGCGCCCCGACTCCCTTCCAGCGCCCCGACTCCCATCCAGCGCCCCGACTCCCATCCAGCGCCCCGACTCCCTTCCAGCGCCCCGACCCCCTCCCAGCGCCCCGACTCCCATCCAGCGCCCCGACTCCCTCCCAGCGCCCCGACTCCCATCCAGCGCCCCGACTCCCATCCAGCGCCCCGACTCCCATCCAGCGCCCCGACTCCCTCCCAGCGCCCCGACTCCCTCCCAGCTCCCCGACTCCCTCCCAGCGCCCCGACTCCCTCCCAGCGCCGCGACTCCCTCCCAGCGCCCCGACTCCCTCCCAGCGCCCCGACTCCCTCCCAGCTCCCCGACTCCCTCCCAGCGCCCCGACTCCCTCCCAGCGCCCCGACTCCCTCCCAGCGCCCCGACTCCCTCCCAGCGCCCCGACTCCCATCCAGCGCCCCGACTCCCATCCAGCGCCCCGACTCCCATCCAGCGCCCCGACCCCCTCCCAGCGCCCCGACTCCCATCCAGCGCCCCGACTCCCTTCCAGCGCCCCGACTCCCATCCAGCACCCCGACTCCCTCCCAGCGCCCCGACTCCCATCCAGCGCCCCGACTCCCTCCAGCGCCCCGACTCCCATCCAGCGCCCCGACTCCCTCCCAGCGCCCCGACTCCCTCCCAGCGCCCCGACTCCCATCCAGCGCCCCGACTCCCTCCCAGCGCCCCGACTCCCATCCAGCGCCCCGACTCCCATCCAGCGCCCCGACTCCCATCCAGCGCCCCGACTCCCTCCCAGCGCCCCGACTCCCTCCCAGCTCCCCGACTCCCTCCCAGCTCCCCGACTCCCTCCCAGCTCCCCGACTCCCTCCCAGCGCCCCGACTCCCTCCCAGCGCCCCGACTCCCTCCGAGCGCCCCGACTCCCTTCCAGCGCCCCGACTCCCTCCCAGCGCCCCGACTCCCTTCCAGCGCCCCGACTCCCTCCCAGCGCCCCGACTCCCTCCCAGCGCCCCGACTCCCTCCCAGCGCCCCGACTCCCTCCCAGCGCCCCGACTCCCTCCCAGCTCCCCGACTCCCTCCCAGCTCCCCGACTCCCTCCCAGCTCCCCGACTCCCTCCCAGCGCCCCGACTCCCTCCCAGCGCCCCGACTCCCTCCCAGCGCCCCGACTCCCTTCCAGCGCCCCGACTCCCTCCCAGCGCCCCGACTCCCTTCCAGCGCCCCGACTCCCTCCCAGCGCCCCGACTCCCTCCCAGCGCCCCGACTCCCTCCCAGCGCCCCGACTCCCTCCCAGCGCCCCGACTCCCTCCCAGCGCCCCGACTCCCTTCCAGCGCCCCGACTCCCTCCCAGCGCCCCGACTCCCTTCCAGCGCCCCGACTCCCATCCAGCGCCCCGACTCCCTTCCAGCGCCCCGACTCCCTTCCAGCGCCCCGACTCCCATCCAGCGCCCCGACTCCCTCCCAGCGCCCCGACTCCCATCCAGCGCCCCGACTCCCTCCCAGCGCCCCGACTCCCATCCAGCGCCCCGACTCCCATCCAGCGCCCCGACTCCCATCCAGCGCCCCGACTCCCTCCCAGCGCCCCGACCCCCTTCCAGCACCCCGACTCCCTCCCAGCGCCCCGACTCCCATCCAGCGCCCCGACTCCCTCCCAGCGCCCCGACTCCCATCCAACGCCCCGACTCCCTCCCAGCGCCCCGACTCCCTCCCAGCGCCCCGACTCCCATCCAGCGCCCCGACTCCCTCCCAGCGCCCCGACTCCCTCCAAGCGCCCCCGACTCCCATCCAGCGCCCCGACTCCCATCCAGCGCCCCGACTCCCATCCAGCGCCCCGACTCCCTCCCAGCGCCCCGACTCCCTCCCAGCGCCCCGACTCCCATCCAGCGCCCCGACTCCCATCCAGCGCCCCGACTCCCTCCCAGCGCCCCGACTCCCTCCAAGCGCCCCCGACTCCCATCCAGCGCCCCGACTCCCATCCAGCGCCCCGACTCCCATCCAGCGCCCCGACTCCCTCCCAGCGCCCCGACTCCCTCCCAGCGCCCCGACTCCCATCCAGCGCCCCGACTCCCATCCAGCGCCCCGACTCCCATCCAGCGCCCCGACTCCCATCCAGCGCCCCGACTCCCATCCAGCGCCCCGACTCCCTTCCAGCGCCCCGACCCCCTCCCAGCGCCCCGACTCCCATCCAGCGCCCCGACTCCCATCCAGCGCCCCGACTCCCTTCCAGCGCCCCGACTCCCATCCAGCGCCCCGACTCCCATCCAGCGCCCCGACTCCCATCCAGCGCCCCGACTCCCTTCCAGCGCCCCGACTCCCATCCAGCGCCCCGACCCCCTCCCAGCGCCCCGACTCCCATCCAGCGCCCCGACTCCCATCCAGCGCCCCGACTCCCATCCAGCGCCCCGACTCCCTCCCAGCGCCCCGACTCCCTCCCAGCTCCCCGACTCCCTCCCAGCGCCCCGACTCCCTCCCAGCGCCCCGACTCCCTCCCAGCGCCCCGACTCCCTCCCAGCGCCCCGACTCCCTCCCAGCGCCCCGACTCCCTCCCAGCGCCCCCGACTCCCATCCAGCGCCCCGACTCCCTTCCAGCGCCCCGACTCCCTCCCAGCGCCCCGACTCCCTCCCAGCGCCCCGACTCCCTCCCAGCGCCCCGACTCCCTTCCAGCGCCCCGACTCCCTTCCAGCGCCCCGACTCCCTCCCAGCGCCCCGACTCCCTCCCAGCGCCCCGACTCCCTCCCAGCGCCCCGACTCCCTACCAGCGCCCCGACTCCCATCCAGCGCCCCGACTCCCTCCCAGCGCCCCGACTCCCTCCCAGCGCCCCGACCCCCTCCCAGCGCCCCGACCCCCTCCCAGCGCCCCGACCCCCTCCCAGCGCCCCGACTCCCTCCCAGCGCCCCGACTCCCTCCCAGTGCCCCCGACTCCCATCCAGCGCCCCGACTCCCTCCCAGCGCCCCGACTCCCATCCAGCGCCCCGACTCCCTCCCAGCGCCCCGACTCCCTTCCAGCGCCCCGACTCCCTCCCAGCGCCCCGACTCCCTTCCAGCGCCCCGACTCCCTCCCAGCGCCCCGACTCCCTTCCAGCGCCCCGACTCCCTCCCAGCGCCCCGACTCCCTCCCAGCGCCCCGACCCCCTCCCAGCGCCCCGACTCCCTCCCAGCGCCCCGACTCCCTCCCAGCGCCCCGACTCCCATCCAGCGCCCCGACTCCCTCCCAGCGCCCCGACTCCCATCCAGCGCCCCGACTCCCTCCCAGCGCCCCGACCCCCTCCCAGCGCCCCGACTCCCATCCAGCGCCCCGACTCCCTCCCAGCGCCCCGACTCCCTCCCAGCGCCCCGACTCCCTCCCAGCGCCCCGACTCCCTCCCAGCGCCCCGACTCCCTCCCAGCGCCCCGACTCCCTCCCAGCGCCCCGACTCCCTCCCAGCGCCCCGACCCCCTCCCAGCTCCCCGACTCCCTCCCAGCGCCCC
>NW_027593289.1:0-27500 GCF_964213995.1 Mustelus asterias
TCTCTCTCTCCCTCTTTCTCTCTCTCTCCTCTTTCTCTCTCTCCCTCTTTTTCTCTCTCTCCCTCTTTCTCTCTCTCCCTCTTTCTCTCTCTCTCCCTCTTTCTCTCTCTCTCCCTCTTTCTCTCTCTCTCCCTCTTTCTCTCTCCCTCTTTCTCTCTCTCTCCCTCTTTCTCTCTCTCTCCCTCTTTCTCTCTCTCTCCCTCTTTCTCTCTCTCTCCCTCTTTTTCTCTCTCTCTCCCTCTTTTTCTCTCTCTCTCCCTCTTTCTCTCTCTCTCCCTCTTTTTCTCTCTCTCCCTCTTTCTCCCTCTCTCTCCCTCTTTCTGTCTCCCTCTTTCTCTCTCTCAACTCTTCTCTCTCTCTCTCTCCCTCTTTCTCTCTCTCAACCTTTCTCTCTCTCTCTCCCAAATCAGTGACCCGCACCGTGCCAGGACAAGGGTGATTCCCTCCGACCCGCCGCTTCTCCCTCTCAGCCGAGTTCCGGGCGGGCGGGCGGAGGAGGAGGAGGGGGGGTGGGGGTGCAAACTGGGTGTACCGCCGTGGCGAGCGCGTGCGTGCGTTGTGTGACCGCCCTCCGCTGCGCGCACACGCCACACCCCTCGTTTCCCCCTCCCCTCCCCCCACGCCGTCCCATCCCACATTTATACTTTTACAGACCAGGCCCCCATTCCCCCCCCCCAAACCCCCCCCAACGAGCCTGTCGTTCCAATGCGTGTTTTATATCAGCGACCAAGACCACCCCCCCCCCCTCTTTTCCCCCAGCGTCGACACTCGCCGTCTACAAGGCATCCTTTTATTTTTAAACTTGCTGACGTAACCCACCTCCACCTCTCCCTCCACCTCCCTTCGTCCGGCCGGGTCTCCTCCCATATCGACAGCGAGTGTTGTGGGAGCGAGGGACGGCAGTCCCCTCCCTTTCCCGGGAGACTCGGATCTGTCTCCCAACTGTTGGGTCAGAAACTCGGGGGGGGGGGGGGGGGGGTTTATCTTGTTCTTTTGTTTGTTTAAATTTGTTGAATCATGTGGTACCACAGACGTATTCTCGCCCGCCTCTTGCGAGTCGGGGTAAGGAGTTTGAATTGACCTGAACCATGTTATATATTATAACTGTTTATATCCCTCTCTCTCTCTCTCGCGCGCGCTCTCTCTCTCTCTCTCTCGTTACGGAGTCCCGTGTTGTTCCCCGGATCCTAACGGGAGGGAGCGAGAGAATGAACAGACTGCGTCTCCTCCTCTCCACATCTCCCACCCTCCCCCCCCCCGTTCCGTTTTCCCACCCCCCCCCCCCCCCCCCCCCCCTTCTCGTTACGGAGTCCCGTGTTGTTCCCCGCGTCGTAACGGGGCAGAGGAGGGAGCGATGGAACGAGCGAATAGGCCCCCTCGTTCCCTCCTTCTGCCTCTCTCTCTCTCTTTCTCGCTCCCTCTCTCCCCATTTTCCCTCCCCATTATATCGCTCTCTCTCTCTCCCTCCCTCTCTGTCCCCCTCACCCTTCGCCTTTGTGTCTCTCTCTCTCTCTCTCTGAATGCCCCTCCCCATTCTCTCAGTCTCTCTCTCTCTCCGCCCTACCCCATTCCATCTGTCTTGCTCTCTCCCTCTCGCTCCCTCTCTCCCACTCCCTCTCTCTGCCCCCATCACCCTTCTTGTCACCCCCCCCCCACTCTGTCCCTTCCCATTAGTCTCTCTCTCTCTCTCTCTCGCTCCCTCTATCTGCCCTATCCCACTTCCCATTAGTCTCTCGTTCTCTCTCTCTCTCTCTCTCTCTGTCCCTTCCCATTAGTCTCTCTCTCGCTCTCTCTCTCTTTCTCTCTCTCTCTCTGCCCCATCCCATTCCACCACCTGTGACTCACTCACTCTCTCTCTCTCTCGCTCTCATGCTCCCTCCCTCTACCCCATCTCATTCCCTCGCTCTCTCTCTCTCCCTGCCCCTTCCATTCCGTCCATCCTCTCTCTCTCTCTCTCTCTCTCTCCCTCCCACTCTCTGCCCCCATCCCATTCCGTCTCTCTCTCTCTCTCTCTCTCCCTCCCACTGTCTGCAACCCATCCCATTCTGTCTGTCTCTCTCTCTCCCTCCCACTCTCTGCAACCACCCCCCCCCCATCCCATTCAGTGTCTCTGTCTCTCTCTCTCTCTCTCTCCCTGCCCCTCCCCATTCCGTCCGTCCTCTCTCTCTCTCCCTCCCACTCTCTGCCCCCATCCCATTCCGTCTGTCTCTCTCTCTCCCTCCCTCTCTCTGCCCCCATCCCATTCCGTCTGTCTCTCTCTCTGTCTCTCTCTCTCCCTCCCACTCTCTGCCCCCATCCCATTCCGTCTGTCTCTCTCTCTGTCTCTCTCTCTCCCTCCCTCTCTCTGCGCCCATCCCATTCCGTCTGTCTCTCTCTCTGTCTCTCTCTCTCCCTCCCACTCTCTGCAACCCCCCCCCCCATCCCATTCAGTGTCTCTGTCTCTCTCTCTCTCCCTGCCCCTCCCCATTCCGTCCGTCCCCTCTCTCTCTCCCTCCCACTCTCTGCCCCCATCCCATTCCGTCTGTCTCTCTCTCTCTCCCTCCCTCTCTCTGCCCCCATCCCATTCCGTCTGTCTCTCTCTCTGTCTCTCTCTCTCCCTCCCACTCTCTGCAACCCCCCCCCCCCATCCCATTCAGTGTCTCTGTCTCTCTCTCTCTCCCTGCCCCTCCCCATTCCGTCCGTCCTCTCTCTCTCTCTCCCTCCCACTCTCTGCCCCCATCCCATTCCGTCTGTCTCTCTCTCTGTCTCTCTCTCTCCCTCCCTCTCTCTGCCCCCTCCCCATTCCGTCCGTCTCTCTCTCTCTCTCCCTCCCACTCTCTGCCCCCATCCCATTCCGTCTGTCTCTCTCTCTCCCTCCCTCTCTCTGCCCCCATCCCATTCCGTCTGTCTCTCTCTCTCCCTCCCTCTCTCTGCCCCCATCCCATTCCGTCTGTCTCTCTCTCTGTCTCTCTCTCTCCCTCCCACTCTCTGCAACCCCCCCCATCCCATTCAGTGTCTCTGTCTCTCTCTCTCTCTCTCTCTCCCTGCCCCTCCCCATTCCGTCCGTCCTCTCTTTCTCTCCCTCCCACTCTCTGCCCCCATCCCATTCCGTCTGTCTCTCTCTCTGTCTCTCTCTCTCCCTCCCTCTCTCTGCCCCCATCCCATTCCGTCTGTGTCTCTCTCTCTCTCTCCCTCCCACTCTCTACCCCCATCCCATTCCGTCTGTCTCTCTCTCTCTCTCTCCCTCCCACTCTCTGCCCCCATCCCATTCCGTCTGTCTCTCTCTCTCTCCCTCCCACTCTCTGCAAGCCCCCCCATCCCATTCAGTGTCTCTGTCTCTCTCTCTCTCTGTCTGCAGGTCGGGGGGCGATGGGGGGTAGATTAATAAAAGTGCAGCTCTTAATTAAATCTCAATTAACCCCTCCCCCGGCCTGTGGGTGGTGGGCTGGTGCGGGGAGAGAGGCGTCCACGCTGGGTGGGTTGGTGTGTGGGTCTGCGAGAGGGAGACTGTGTGAGGGAGGGGGAGGGGTAAGAGTGAGGGGCCCAGCTCCAGTTGCTCACAAACAGAAGCGGGAACCAGGCTGTCCAAAGTCTACCCCGGCGTTCAGTCCGGACACAGCTGACGTACGCTGGCCTCCGGTGCACCACTTCCCCCCTCTGTTCCTCGATCAATGACATATTTATCTACCCCCCCCCCCCCCCCCAGCTTAAATACGTCTAACGATCCGGCCCCCACCTCCCTTCGGGGCACAGAATTCCAGAGGTTCCCCGCGCTCTGTGGAATCAAATTCCCACGCACCTCAGTATTAACTTGACCTTGTAGCTCTGTCCCCGCGTTCGAGAATCCCCCCGCCAGTGAAAACATCTCGCCATCTACCCTGTCGACCTCCTCGGGATCTTGTATGTTTGAATAAATGAGGGAAGGGTGCGTGAGTGAGTGCATGAGACCTCAAGTGTGTGTGGGAGGGTCAGTGCTGAGGGAGCGCCGCACTGTGGGAGGGTCTGTGCTGAGGGAGCGCGCCGCACTGTGGGAGGGTCTGTGCTGAGGGAGCGCGACGCTGTGTGGGAGGGTCAGTGCTGAGGGAGCGCGACGCTGTGTGGGAGGGTCAGTGCTGAGGGAGTGCCGCACTGTGGGAGGGTCAGTGCTGAGGGAGTGCCGCACTGTGTGGGAGGGTCAGTGCTGAGGGAGTGCCGCACTGTGTGGGAGGGTCAGTGCTGAGGGAGTGCCGCACTCTGTGGGAGGGTCAGTGCTGAGGGAGCGCCGCACTGTGGGAGGGTGAGGGAGCGCCGCACTGTGGGAGGGTCAGTGTTGAGGGAGCACCGCAATGTGGGAGGGTCAGTGTTGAGGGAGCGCCGCACTGTGGGAGGGTCAGTGCTGAGGGAGCGCCGCACTGTGGGAGGGTCAGTGCTGAGGGAGCGCCGCACTGTGGGAGGGTGAGGGAGCGCCGCACTGTGGGAGGGTCAGTGCTGGGGGAGGGTCAGTGCTGAGGGAGCGCCGCACTGTGGGAGGGTCAGTGCTGAGGGAGCGCCGCACTGTGGGAGGGTCAGTGCGGAGGGAAAACCCTCTTGACATACGGCACATTTTAAAAAGAGGGAGACAGACAGACTGGTCTTGATACATCTCCGCCTGTGGGAACTCACATCGCGTCAGCTGGCCACCATGTCCCATACCTGCGGAGAACAGCGGTGGGGGCGACTGCTAGAATTCCCGGTCCCCCCCCCCCTCTCCACCCTCGCTGGAGCCGGTTTTAACCACCGATTTACACCCTGGATATTTCAATTCCGGAACCCTCTGGAACAGAGACAGACGATCGCGTTCGGGCGGGGGTAGGGTGTGTGGGGAGTGTCCAAGTGTTACACCAAGCTCTGCCGTCCCGGGGGGGGGGGGCTGTCCCAGGGCAGGAGGAAGGTACTTCGGATCACAACAACTCGCTGCCTTTCCCTTTCCCCCTTCCACCCTCTGGTCACTGTCCCTCCTGTCGCCCCCCCCCCCCCCCCCCAAGACTCCCACAACAGTGTTAGAAACAAGATAATCATGTGTAATGATGGGTTGTGTGTGTGTGTGTGTGAGAGTGTGGGCACGTGTCCCTGTGTGTGTGAGAGCGGGGGCACGTGTCCCTGTGTGTGTGTGTGAGCATGGGCACGTGTCCCTGTGTGTGTGAGCATGGGCACGTGTCCCTGTGTGTGTGTGTGAGCATGGGCACGTGTCCCTGTGTGTGTGAGCATGGGCACGTGTCCCTGTGTGTGTGTGTGTGTGAGCATGGGCACGTGTCCCTGTGTGTGTGAGAGCGGGGGCACGTGTCCCTGTGTGTGTGTGTGTGTGAGCATGGGCACGTGTCCCTGTGTGTGTGTGTGAGAGCGTGGGCACGTGTCCCTGTGTGTGTGTGTGCGTGCCAATCGAATCCGCACCTGTGTATATACGACCTGATTGTGCGTGCCTGCGTACGTACGCACCTGCGTGCGCCCCGCGCGCGAGAGAGAGAGAGACCGTGTCTCTCCCTGTACGCACACCACCCGGGGGTGCCCGCGTGCGGTTTGAGCGAGAGAGTGAGAGCACGTGGACGGTTCGATCGTTTTCGGGCGCAGGGAGAGCGAGGGGAAGGAGGGGGGAGATCTCTCTCTCGCTCGCGCGCGTGCGCGCGCGCGTGCATACACACGGAGATCGGGAAGTTGGAGGGAGCGGAATTGTTGGGATTCGACCACGAGACCAAACCACCCACCCCTTTCCCGTGTTCTCCCCGTCTCGCAGTCTCTTGATCCTTGTGTCGGGGGGGGGAAGGTGAGTGAGTGGGGGGGGCTGGGGTTTGTGGAGAGGGGGGGGGGGGGTGTGTGCGTCCCCCTCGACTGACGTCTCCCCACCTGACCCCCCCCGTCCTGAAATTCCGCAGGCATCCGTACAGTAATCACTCAATCCCTTCCCCCATTATCCCTCTCTCTCTGCATGTATTACAAGGTTTTAAACTTTGAGTATTTCTATAGGAATTTTAAAGACAAAACTGTAGCTGTTTTTTTTTTTTCGACTTTTTTCTACAGATTTCATCGTGTTCCCCACATTTGTGTATGTTATTATCTTTTAAAAAAAAACAAAGCTACTTTACAATACACCATTCTTGTCTTGGTCTTACGTTTTGTCCGCAGTGCGGGGAGGGGGGGCGGCTTTTAGAAACTACAGCCCCTTCGGCCCCACAAGTGGAACGTACAGGGGTAAACGGTAGGACTCTGAAGAGTTAGAAACGTAGAAAAGCTACAGCACAAAACAGGCCCTTCGGCCCCACAAGTTGTGCCGAACACGTCCCTACCTTCTAGGCCTACCTATAACCCTCCATCCTATTAAGTCCCATGTACTCATCCAGGAGTCTCTTAAGAGACCCGATCGAGTTCGCCTCCACCACCACTGACGGCAGCCGATTCCACTCGCCCACCACCCTCTGTGTGGAAAAACTTCCCCCTAACATTTCCCCTGTACCTACCCCCCCAGCACCTTAAACCTGTGTCCTCTCGTAGCAGCCATTTCCACCCTGGGGAGAAAGCCTCTGAGAGTCCACCCGATCTATGCCTCTCAACATCTTATACACCTCTGTCAGGTCTCCTCTCATCCTTCCTCTCTCCAAGGAGAAAAGACCGAGCTCCCTCAGCCTATCCTCATAAGGCATGCCACTCAATCCAGGCAACATCCTTGTAAATCTCCTCTGCACCCCTTTCAATCTTATAGAACATAGAACATTACAGCGCAGAACAGGCCCTTCGGCCCACGATGTTGCACCGACCAGTTAAAAAAAAAAACTGTGACCCTCCAACCTAAACCAATTTCTTTTCGTCCATGAACCTATCTACGGATCTCTTAAACGCCCCCAAACTAGGCGCATTTACTACTGATGCTGGCAGGGCATTCCAATCCCTCACCACCCTCTGGGTAAAGAACCTACCCCTGACATCGGTTCTATAACTACCCCCCCTCAATTTAAAGCCATGCCCCCTCGTGCTGGATTTCTCCATCAGAGGAAAAAGGCTATCACTATCCACCCTATCTAAACCTCTAATCATCTTATATGTTTCAATAAGATCCCCTCTTAGCCGCCGCCTTTCCAGCGAAAACAATCCCAAATCCCTCAGCCTCTCCTCATAGGATCTCCCCTCCATACCAGGCAACATCCTGGTAAACCTCCTCTGCACCCTCTCCAAAGCCTCCACATCCTTCCTGTAATGTGGGGACCAGAACTGCACACAGTACTCCAAGTGCGGCCGCACCAGAGTTGTGTACAGTTGCAACATAACGCTACGACTCCTAAATTCAATCCCCCTACCAATAAACGCCAAGACACCATATGCCTTCTTAACAACCTTATCTACTTGATTCCCAACTTTCAGGGATCTATGCACACATACACCTAGATCCCTCTGCTCCTCCACACTATTCAAAGTCCTCCCGTTAGCCCTATACTCAACACATCTGTTATTCCTACCAAAGTGAATTACCTCACACTTCTTTTCCACATCCTTCCTGTAATGAGGCGACCAGAACTGAGCACAGTACTCCAAGTGGGGTCTGACGAGGGTCTTATATAGCTGCATCATTATCCCCGGACTCCTAAACTCAATCCCTCGATTGATAAAGGCCAGCACACCATACGCCTTCTTAACCACCTCCTCCACCTGCGGGGCCGATTTTAGAGTCCTATGGACCCGGACCCCAAGGTCCTTCTGATCCTCTACCGTACTAAGAGTCTTTCCCTTTATATTGTAAGCATAGGGTTAGATACAGAGTAGAAACATAGAAAAACTACAGCACAAAAACAGGCCCTTCAGCCCCACAAGTTGTGCCGAACACATCCCTACCTTCTAGACCTACCTATAACCGTCCATCCTATTAAGTCCCATGTACTCATCCAGGAGTCTCTTAAAAGACCCTATTGAGTTCGCCTCCACCACCACTGACGGCAGCCGATTCCACTCGCCCACCACCCTCTGTGTGAAAAACTTACCCCTAACATCTCCCCTGTACCTACCCCCCAGCACCTTAAACCTGTGTCCTCTCGTAGCAGACATTTCCACCCTGGGGAAAAAGCCTCTGAGAATCCACCCGATCTATGCCTCTCAACATCTTATACACCTCTATTAGGTCTCCCCTCATCCTTCGTCTCTCCAAGGAGAAA
This sequence comes from Mustelus asterias, assembly GCF_964213995.1. Classification (NCBI taxonomy): domain Eukaryota; kingdom Metazoa; phylum Chordata; class Chondrichthyes; order Carcharhiniformes; family Triakidae; genus Mustelus; species Mustelus asterias. The sequence goes on from NW_027593289.1 coordinate 8,133, forward strand.
AGATCTTGATTAATTATTGTCACGTGTATCGGGGTGCAGTGACAAGTATTGTTTCTTGGGCGCTATACAGACAAAGCATACCGTTCATAGAGAAGGAAAGGAGAGGGTGCAGAATGTAGTGTTACAGTCACAGCTAGGGGTGTAGAGAAAGATCAACTTAACGCGAGGTCGGTCCATTCAAAAGTCTGACGGCAGCAGCAGGGAAGAAGCTGTTCTTGAGTCGGTCGGTACGTGACCTCAGACTTTTGTATCTTTTTCCCCCGACGGAAGAACAAAGAATATTCCAGCACAGGAACAGACCCTTCGGCCCCTCCTGCACCCACCATGCTGCCCCCCCCCTGTCTGAACTAAACCCCCCTACCCTTCCGGGGACCGTATCCCTCTATTCCCCATCCTATTCATGTATTTGTCCAGACGCCCCTTAAAACTCACTACCGTATCCACTTCCACTCCCTCCCCCGGCAACGAGTTCCAGGCACCCACCACCCTCCGTGTAAAAAAACTTGCCTCGTACATCTCCTTTAAACCTTGCCCCTCGCACCTTAAACCTGTGCCCCCCCCCCTAGTAATTGACTCTTCCACCCTGGGGGGGGAAAAGCTTCTGACTATCCACTCTGTCCATGCCCCTCATAATCTTGTAGACTTCTATCAGGTCTCCCCCCTCAACCTCCGTCGTTCCAGTGAGAACAAACCAAGTTTCTCCAACCTCTCCTCATAGCTAATGCCCTCCAGACCAGGACAACATCCTGGTGAATCTTTTCTGTAACCCTCTCCAAAGCCTCCACATCCTTCTGGTAGTGTGGCGACCAGAATTGAACACTATATTGCCAAGTGCGGGTTTGACTGATTTGATTTATTATTGTCACATGTATTGGGATACAGTCAATGGATGGGAGGTTGGTTTAACATAGAACATTCCAGCGCAGTACAGGCCCTTCGGCCCTCGATGTTGCGCCGACCAGTGGAACCAATCTAAAGCCCCTCTAATCTACACTATTCCAATATCATCCATATGTTTATCCAATAACCATTTGAACGCTCTCAACGTTGACGAGTCCACCACTGCTGCAGGCAGGGCATTCCACCCCCTTACTACTCTGAGTAAAGAACCTACCTCCAACATCTGTCCTATATCTCTCACCCCTCAATTTAAAGCTATGTCCCCTCGTGCTAGCCAACACCATCCGAGGAAAAAGGCTCTCACTATCCACCCTATCTAATCCTCTGATCATCTTGTATGCCTCTATTAAGTCACCTCTTAACCTTCTTCTCTCCAACGAAAACAACCTCAAGCCCCTCAGCCTTTCCTCATACGATTTTCCCACCTTACCTGGCAACATCCTGGTAAATCTCCTCTGCACCCTTTCCAACACTTCCACATCTTTCCTATAATACGGCGACCAGAACTGTACGCAATACTCCAAATGCGGCCGCACCAGAGTTTTGTACAGTTGCAGCATGACCTCCTGGCTCCGAAACTCAATCCCTCCACCAATAAAAGCTAACACACCGTACGCCTTCTTAACAACCCTATCAACCTGGGTGCCAACTTTCAGGGATCTATGCACATGGACACCCAGATCCCTCTGTTCATCCACACTACCAAGTATCTTACCATTAGCCCAGTACTCTGTATTCCTGTTACTCCTTCCAAAGTGAATCACCTCACACTTTTCCGCATTAAACTCCATTTGCCACCTCTCAGCCCAGCTCTGCAGCTTATCTATGTCCCTCTGTAACCTGCCACTTCCCTCCGCACTGTCCACCGACTTTAGTGTCATCCGCAAATTTACTAATCCATCCTTCCACGCCCTCATCCAGGTCACTAATAAAAATGACAAACAGCAGTGGCCCCAAAACAGATCCTTGCGGTACACCACTAGTAACTGAACTCCAGGATGAACATTTCCCATCAACCACCACCCTCTGTTTTCTTACAGCTAGCCAATTCCTGATCCAAACCGCTAAATCACCCTCAATCCCATGGTGTCCGTATTTTCTGCAAAAGCTTATTGCGTGATGGGACTGGGCTACGTTCACACACAAACCCTTTGTAGTTCCTTGCGGTCTTGGGCAGAGCAGGAGCCCCAGACCAAGCTGTGATACACCCGGGAAGGATGCTTTCTATGGGGCGTCTGTAAAAGTTGGCGAGAGTCGTAGCGGACATGCCGAATTTCCTTCGGCTCCTGAGGAAAGTAGAGGGTGTTGGTGGGGCTTTCTTAACCGTTGGATGCCCAGCCTCTGACCTGCTCTGGGAGTCACAGTATTTATACAGCCGGGTCCCAGTTCAGTTTCTGGCCAATAGTAACCTCCTCCCCCCAGGATGTTGATAGTGGGGGAGGGGGATTCAGCGATGGCAATGCCATTGACTGTCAAGGGAGGGGGAGATGGTTAGACTCTCATTGGAGATGGACGTTGCTGGGGGCACTGTGTGTGTTGGCGGGAATGTTACTCGCCAGCTGTCAGCCCTTGCCTGGATATCGTCCAGGTCTCGTTGCGATGGGACTGCTTCGGTACCTGAGGAATGGTGCTGGACATTGTGCAATCATCGGCGAACATCCGCCCCCCCCCCTCCGTCAACACGGTGACCAAGACGACCTTGGAGGGAGGTCTACGGTACCTCGATTCCCCTCAGTGGGATTAGTTTGGGGATTGATACAGGGCTATGGGGAGAGAGCGGGGGCAGTGGGATTAGTTTGGGGATTGATACAGGGCTCTGGGGAGAGAGCGGGGGCAGTGGGATTAGTTTGGGGATCGATACAGGGCTCTGGGGAGAGAGCGGGGGCAGTGGGATCAGTTTGGGGATTGATACAGGGCTATGGGGAGAGAGTGCGGCAGTGGGATCAGTTTGGGGATTGATACAGGGCTATGGGGAGGGAGCGGGGCAGTGGGATCAGTTTGGGGATTGATACAGGGCTATGGGGAGAGAGTGCGGCAGTGGGATCAGTTTGGGGATTGATACAGGGCTATGGGGAGAGAGTGGGGGGCAGTGGGATTAGTTTGGGGATTGATACAGGGCTATGGGGGGAGAGTGGGGGGCAGTGGGATTAGTTTGGGGAGAGAGCAGGAGCAGTGGGATTAGTTTGGGGATTGATACAGGGCTATGGGGAGAGCGGGGGCAGTGGGATTAGTTTGGGGATTGATACAGGGCTATGGGGAGAGAGCGGGGGCAGTGGGATTAGTTTGGGGATTGATGGCTATGGGGAGAGAGCGGGGGGCAGTGGGATCAGTTTGGGGATTGATACAGGGCTATTGGGAGAGAGCGGGGGCAGTGGGATCAGTTTGGGGATTGATACAGGGCTATGGGGAGAGAGTGCGGCAGTGGGATTAGTTTGGGGATTGATACAGGGCTATGGGGAGACTGCGGGGGCAGCGGGATTAGTTTGGGGATTGATGGCTATGGGGAGAGAGCGGGGGGCAGTGGGATCAGTTTGGGGATTGATACAGGGCTATTGGGAGAGAGCGGGGGCAGTGGGATCAGTTTGGGGATTGATACAGGGCTATGGGGAGAGAGTGCGGCAGTGGGATTAGTTTGGGGATTGATATAGGGCTATGGGGAGAGTCGGGCAGTGGGATTAGTTTGGGGATTGATACAGGGCTATGGGGAGAGTGGGGCAGTGGGATTAGTTTGGGGATTGATACAGGGCTATGGGGAGAGAGCGGGGCAGTGGGATTAGTTTGGGGATTGATACAGGGCTATGGGGAGAGAGTGCGGCAGTGGGATTAGTTTGGGGATTGATACAGGGCTATGGGGAGACTGCGGGGGCAGCGGGATTAGTTTGGGGATTGATGGCTATGGGGAGAGAGCGGGGGGCAGTGGGATCAGTTTGGGGATTGATACAGGGCTATTGGGAGAGAGCGGGGGCAGTGGGATCAGTTTGGGGATTGATACAGGGCTATGGGGAGAGAGTGCGGCAGTGGGATTAGTTTGGGGATTGATATAGGGCTATGGGGAGAGTCGGGCAGTGGGATTAGTTTGGGGATTGATACAGGGCTATGGGGAGAGAGTGCGGCAGTGGGATTAGTTTGGGGATTGATACAGGGCTCTGGGGAGAGAGCGGGGGCAGTGGGATTAGTTTGGGGATCGATACAGGGCTCTGGGGAGAGAGCGGGGGCAGTGGGATCAGTTTGGGGATCGATACAGGGCTATGGGGAGAGAGCGGGGGCCGTGGGATCAGTTTGGGGATTGATATAGGGCTATGGGGAGAGAGTGGGATCAGTTTGGGGATTGATATAGGGCTATGAGGAGAGAGCGGGGGCAGTGGGATCAGTTTGGGGATTGATATAGGGCTATGGGGAGAGAGCGGGGGCAGTGGGATCAGTTTGGGGATTGATATAGGGCTATGGGGAGTGGGGCAGTGGGATTAGTTTGGGGATTGATACAGGGCTATGGGGAGACTGCGGGGGGGCAGTGGGATTAGTTTGGGGATTGATACAGGGCTATTGGGAGAGAGTGGGGCAGTGGGATTAGTTTGGGGATTGATAGAGGGCTATGGGGAGAGAGCGGGGGCAGTGGGATTAGTTTGGGGATTGATATAGGGCTATGGGGAGAGAGCAGGGCAGTGGGATTAGTTTGGGGATCGATACAGGGCTCTGGGGAGAGAGCGGGGGCAGTGGGATTAGTTTGGGGATTGATTTGGGCTATGGGGAGAGAGCGGGGGCAGTGGGATTAGTTTGGGGATTGATATAGGGCTATGGGGAGAGCGGGGCAGTGGGATTAGTTTGGGGATTGATACAGGGCTATGGGGAGTGAGCGGGGGCAGTGGGATTAGTTTGGGGATTGACACAGGGCTATGGGGAGAGAGCGGGGGGGCAGTGGGATTAGTTTGGGGATTGATACAGGGCTACGGGGAGAGAGCGGGGGCAGTGGGATTAGTTTGGGGATTGATACAGGGCTACAGGGAGAGAGCGGGGGCAGTGGGATTAGTTTGGGGATTGATACAGGGCTATGGGGAGAGAGCGGAGGCAGTGGGATTAGTTTGGGGATTGATACAGGGCTATGGGGAGAGAGCGGGGGGCACTGGGATTAGTTTGGGGATTGATACAGGGCAATGGGGAGAGAGCGGGGGCAGTGGGATTAGTTTGGGGATTGATACAGGGCTATGGGGAGAGAGCGGGGGCAGTGGGATTAGTTTGGGGATTGATACAGGGCTATGTGGAGAGAGCGGGGGCAGTGGGATTAGTTTGGGAATTGATACAGGGCTACGGGGAGAGAGCGGAGGCAGTGGGATTAGTTTGGGGATTGATACAGGGCTATGGGGAGAGAGCGGGGGGCACTGGGATTAGTTTGGGGAGAGAGCGGGGGCAGTGGGATTAGTTTGGGGAGAGAGTGGGGGCAGTGGGATTAGTTTTATGTTTATTCGTCACTAGTCAGGCTTAACACTGCAATGAAGTTACTGTGAAAATCCCCCGGTCGCCCACACTCCTGTTCGGGTGACACTGAGGGAGAATTTTGCACGGCCCAATGCACCCTAACCCAGCACGTCTTTCGGTCTGTGGGAGGAAACCCACGCAGACATGGGGAGAACGTGCAGACTCCACAGAGACACTGACCCGGGGCTGGGAATCGAACCGGGTCTGTGGCACTGAACCAGTGTGCCACCAATAAAGAGAGAGAGGTTCAGGGCCATCGAGTCTTCAGTGGGCGGCACGGTAGCACAATGGTTAGCACTGCTGCTTCACAGCTCCAGGGTCCCGGGTTTGATTCCCGGCTCGGGTCACTGTCTGTGTGGAGTTTGCACATTCTCCTCGTGTCTGCGTGGGTTTCCTCCGGGTGCTCCGATTTCCTCCCACAGTCCAAAGATGTGCGGGTTTGGTTGATTGGCCAGGTTAAAAATTGCCCCTTAGAGTCCTGGGATGTGTAGGTTAGAGGGATTAGCGGGTAAATATGTGGGGGTAGGGCCTGGGTGGGATTGTGGTCGGTGCAGACTCGATGGGCCGAATGGCCTCCTTCTGCACTGTAGGGTTTCTATGATTTCTATGACCACAATCCCACTCAGGCCCTATCCCCATGCATTTACCCGAGCTATTCCCCCTGACACTCAGGGACAATTTACCATGGTCAATCCACCCTAACCTACACATCTTTGGACACTAAGGGACAATTTAGCATGGCCAATCCACCCTAACCTGCACATCTTTGGACACTAAGGGGCAATTTAGCATGGCCAATCCACCCGAACCTGCACATCTTTGGACACTAAGGGGCAATTTAGCACGGCCAATCCATCCTAACCTACACATCTTTGGACACTAAGGGGCAATTTAGCATGGCCAATCCACCCTAACCTACACATCTCTGGACACTAAGGGGCAATTTAGCATGGCCAATCCACCCTAACCCAGCACATCGCCTTCCACGCCCATTGGGCACCGCAGGGGCTGGGGTTGCGTTTATAGACCCCAGTAACCACGTCACGATCTGATGTTTTAAGTTTCCTTTGCACTTCCGCTCCTCTCGCGGGGGCCCGTTCTCCCTCCTCTCGGGGATGCGGCCCCCTTTTCGCTTGGTTCCCCCCGGTTCATTTGGGGTCGGCGGATGTTCGGTCCGCCCTAGAAGAGGCCTCACCCAAGCAACGTCTTTCGGGACCGTGTGGGAGGATTACGGGGGCGCCCGGAGGGAACCCCCCCGCCCCCCCCCCCCACACGCCGAGACGGGGAGGACGCGCAGAGTCCCCCGCACGCGGACAGGGGCCCAAGCCGCTGGGGAATCGAACCCCGGGTGCACACAGCAGGATTGCACCCCGATATCCTTCCCTGCTCCCCCACCCCCCACCCCCCCCCCCGTGGCCCCATCCGCTGGCTCTATCGACACTGCCGCGGATGCGACCTCTTATAACCCCTTCCTCTCCTGCTTTTAACTCCAAGGTTTATGACATTTATCCATTTTTTTTTACATTCTGATCCCCATTGCATTGCAAAGGGGCTGCATTCTGATCCCTCCCCCCCCCCACCCCCACCCCCACCCCCTCTTGGACCTCATTTACTGCTTTCACTAGGATGCTATCCAGATGTCTCTCCCCAGTGGGACTTGGAGCTTGCTGAGCTGCAGTGACACCTCCCAGCCTGCAGGTGGCAGCGCGCTCAGCTCCAGCCCCGCCCTCTCCGGCTCCTTCCCCCGGCCTGGCGTGGGCGTCGCCGTGACGTCGTAGCACTGGGCGGGAAGGGGAGGGGAGGGGGACGACGACGACGACGTCATGACGTTGCACAATGGGAGGGGGTGATGTCAGAGCGCTGGAGCCACCCCGGACGACGCCGGGCTGCCCGCTGTGACGCATCACAATGGAGAGGCCGAGTGACGTCCGACCACCACCCCCGGGGGGCGGGGGGGGGGGGAAACGAGCTGCGCCGTGACGTCAGAGGCCGAGGAGGATGCGCCATGACGCGTTCAATGGGCTGCGCGTCGACGTCAGAGGCCGATGGGGATGCGCGATGACGGGTGAACAATGGCTTGCGCGTTGACGTGTCAAGGGGGAGGGGGAGGGAGCCCTCCCGGGCTGCGCGCTGACGTCGCGGGGAGAGGGAGATGGGGGAGGGGCCGTCCGTCCAGCGCAGGCGCGACTGCAGCGGCGGCGGCGGGGCGGCCGGCGGTTGGGGGGTGAGCTGGGCTGTTTTTTTTCTCCTTATCTCTCCCTCCCCCCCCCCTGGCAATCGGTCGTGTTTCCCGGGGCGACGGTTCCCGCCCCCCCCCCCCCTGCTTCCCCAGCCCCCGTCGGGTTTAAACACCCCGACCCCCCCCCCTCCCTCCCTCCCTCACTCCGGCTGCCACCGCCTCTCCGCTCGGCCCAGAGCGAGGGAAAAACAAGATGGCGGCCGGGTGGAGCCAGTCCGAACCCCGTATGGGAGGGAGGGAGGGGGATATGGGGCGGGGCTCTGGGCGCTGATTGACGGCCCCCCCGCCTCCGCCAATCCACAGCGACGCACCCGCCCCCCATTGTCCCGCGCCGCCAATCACCGTCCACCCTGCCTCTGACTGACGGCGGCCGCGGCCAATGGTGGCTCGCCACCTCCCCTCGGCCAATCAGTAGCGCCGCCAATCCCGCCTCCCCCCGGTGGCCGCCAATCAGCGTCATCCTTCGCGTTGATGGACGGCCGCCTCCGCCAATGGCGAGCGCCCTCGCCCAGTCCCGCCCCCCCCCCCCCCCCCCCCTCATTGTGTTCCGCTCCAATCACCACTCGCCAATCCCCCTGGATGGGCGGCGCTGTCCGCCAATGGGGAGCGGCGTGTTGGAGCCCGCCCTCCCATTGTCCCGCTCCGCCAATCAGGCCCGGCCATTGCCTTGACCGACAGCCGCGTCCACCAATGGGGAAACGTCCTCCCAGCACCCGCCCTCGCATTGTCATGTCCGCCAATCACCTCCAGCCCTTCCTCCTTGATTGACAGCTGCCCCGGCCAATGGCATATCCCCATCTTGATAATGACAGACCCCCCCCCCCCGGCCAATCAGGTGCTGCCCGGAAGGGGGCGGGGGCGGGACCAGGGACATCTTTTAGTGGACCTGATGTGACCCTGTTTCCCAATTGGGGATTGCAAAGGGGCAAATGGGGGGAGGGGGGATTTTGTTGGGGGGGATTCATGGCCAGGGCCCCCACTTTAAATCCCCCACCCCCCCAGCCTGGCAAACCCTGGGGTTTTTGCAATAATCGGCCAAGAAGGAAGGGGCGGCCACTCTGGCAGGAATTGGGCATTTTGGACCATAAGACGTGGGAGCAGAATGAGGCCACTCGGCCCATTGAGTCTGCCCCGCCATTCAATCATGGCTGATATTTTTCTCATCCCCATTCTCCTGCCTTTTCCCCCTGATCCCCTTCTTAATCAAGAACCTATCTATCTCTGTCTTAAAGACACTCAATGACCCGGCCTCCACAGCCTTCTGCGGCAAAGAGTTCCACACATTCCCCACTCTCTGGCTGAAGAAATTCCTCCTCCATCTCGGTTTTAAAGGATCGTCCCTTTAGCCTGAGGTTGTGCCCTCTGGTTCTAGCTTTTTCCCCACGAGTGGAAACGGGCGGCACGGTAGCACAGTGGTTAGCACTGCTGCTTCACAGCTCCAGGGTCCTTGGGTTCGATTCCCGGCTCGGGTCGCTGTCTGTGTGGAGTTTGCACATTCTCCTCGTGTCTGCGTGGGTTTCCTCCGGGTGCTCCGGTTTCCTCCCACAGTCCAAAGATGTGTGGGTTAGGTTGATTGGCCAGGTTAAAAATTGTCCCTGAGATGTGTAGTTAGAGGGATTAGCGGGTAAATATGTGGGGGTAGGGCCTGGGTGGGATTGTGGTCGGTGCAGACTCGATGGGCCGAATGGCCTCCTTCTGCACTGTAGGGTTTCTATGTTAACTATGTCTATGAAACATCCTCTCCACGTCCACTCTATCCAGGCCTCGCGGTATCCTGTAAGTTTCAATAAGATCCCCCCTCATCCTTCTCAACTCCAACAAGTACAGACCCAGAGTCCTCAGCCGTTCCTCGTACGACAAGCTCATCATTCCAGCTCTTCATCCCTCTCCTTCCCTTGTCCCCGCACTCGGTGTGTCATTTACAGAAGCGCCGCGCGCATCAACCACTCGCCGGGGCACGGGAGGTAGACCGGTCGGCAACTGTACATTTGCTAAATAGCGAGGAGGCGAATTGATTTATTATTGTCACATGTATGAACATACAGTGAGAAGTATTGTTTCTTGCGCGCTGTACAGACAAAGCATACCGTTCATAGAGAAGGAAAGGAGAGGGTGCAGAGTGTAGTGTTACAGTCACAGCTAGGGGTGTAGAGAAAGATCAACTTAATGCGAGGTCGGTCCATTCAAAAGTCTGACGGCAGCAGCAGGGAAGAAGCTGTTCTTGAGTCGGTCGGTACGTGACCTCAGACTTTTGTATCTTTTTCCCCCGACGGAAGAAGGTGGAAGAGAGAACGGTACGGTAGCACAGTGGTTAGCACTGCTGCTTCACAGCTCCAAGGTCCCGGGTTCGATTCCCGGCTCGGGTCGCTGTCTGTGTGGAGTTTGCACATTCTCCTCGTGTCTGCGTGGGTTTCCTCCGGGTGCTCCGGTTTCCTCCCACAGTCCAAAGATGTGCGGGTTAGGTTGATTGGCCAGGTTAAAAATTGCCCCTTAGAGTCCTGAGATGCGTAGGTTAGAGGGATTAGCGGGTAAATATGTGGGGGTAGGGCCTGGGTGGGATTGTGGTCGGTGCAGACTCAATGGGCCGAATGGCCTCCTTCTGCACTGTAGGGTTTCTATGATTTCTATGAGAATGTCCGGGGTGCGTTGGGGGGGTCCTTGATTATGCCGGCTGCTTTTCCCCCCACCGAGGCAGCGGGAAGTGTAGACGGAGTCAATGGATGGGAGGCTGGTTTGCGTGATGGGACTGGGCTACGTTCACACACACGACCCTTTGTAGTTCCTTGCGGTCTTGGGCAGAGCAGGAGCCCCAGACCAAGCTGTGATACATCCGGGAAGGATGCTTTCTACGGTGCATCTGTAAAAGTTGGTGAGAGTCGTAGCGGACATGCCCAATTTCCTTTGTCTTCTGAGAAAGTAGAGGCGTTGGTGGGGCTTTCTTAACTATAGTGTCGGCGTGGGGGGGACCAGGACAGGTTGTTGGTGTTCTGGACACCTAGAAACCTGAAGCTCTCGACCCTTTCTACTTCATCCCTGTTGATGTAGACAGGGGAATGTTCTCCTTTACGCTTCCTGGAGTCGATGACAATCTCCTTGGTTTTGTTGACATTGAGGGAGAGATTATTGTTGCTGCACCAGTTCACCAGATTCTCTATCTCATTCCCGTTCTCTGTCTCGTCATTGTTTGAGATCCGACCCACCATCCGATGGTATTGTCAGCAAACTTGAAAATGGAATTGGATGGGATTTTGGCCACACAGTCATGGGTGTAGAAGGAGTATAGTAGGGGGCTGAGGACACAGCCTTGTGGGGCACCGGTGTTGAGGATGATCGTGGAGGAGACATCAGAACAATGCGAGGTGATGCATTTTGGAGGGTCAGGTTTAGGTGTGAATTATACTGTAAATGGCAGAACCCTGAGGAACATTAACATACAGAGGGATCGGGGTGAGCAGGTCCACAGTTCCCTAAAAGTGGCGACACAGTTGGCCAAGGTGATTGAGAAGGTATACAGCACGCTTGCCTTCATCGGCCGGGGCATTGAGTACAAGAGTTGGGGAATCGTGTTGCAGCTATATAGAACCTTGGTTAGGCCGCATTTGGAGTATTGCGTGCAATTCTGGTCACCACACCTACCAGAAGGGACGTCGGAAGCTTTGGAGAGAGGGCAGAGAAGGTTCACCAGGACGTTGCCTGGTCTCGAGAGGGGGTCGGCGATGAGGAGAGGTTGGATAAACTGGGATGGTTTTCTCTGGAAAGACGGAGGCTGAGGGGAAGACCCTGATAGAGGGTCTACAAAATGATGAGAGGCAGAGACAGGGTGGAGAGTCAGAGGCTTTTTCCCCCAGGTTGGAAGAGTCAATGAGAAGGGGGCACAGGTTCAAGGTGAGAGGGGGGAATCGAATACAGCTCCCTGGTGCTGTGAGTGTGTGTGTGAGTGAGTGTGTTTTTTTTTATCATTTCGTGGGACACAGGGGTCGCCGGCTGGGCCCAGCGTTTATTGCCCATTCCTAGTTGCCCTTTGAGAAGGTGATGGTGAGCTGCCTTCTTCAATCGCTGCAGTCCCCATGTGTGTGGTGTAGGTACACCCACGGCGCTGTTAGGGAGGGAGTTCCAGGATTGTGATTGGACATCAGTCAGTCCCCATGTGTATAGTGTAGGTACACCCACGGCGCTGTTAGGGAGGGAGTTCTAGGATTGTGATTGGACATCAGTCAGTCCCCGTGTGTGTGTGTGTGGTGTAGGTACACCCACGGCGCTGTTAGGGAGGGAGTTCTAGGATTGTGATTGGACATCAGTCAGTCCCCGTGTGTGTGTGGTGTAGGTACACCCACGGCGCTGTTAGGGAGGGAGTTCTAGGATTGTGATTGGACATCAGTCAGTCCCCATGTGTGTGTCGTGTAGGTACACCCACGGCCCTGTTAGGGAGGGAGTTCTAGGATAGTGATTGGACATCAGTCAGTCCCCGTGTGGGGGGGTGTAGGTACACCCACAGCGCTGTTAGGGAGGGAGTTCTAGGATTGTGATTGGAGATCAGTCAGTCCCCGTGTGTGTGGTGTAGGTACACCCACGGCGCTGTTAGGGAGGGAGTTCTAGGATTCTGATTGGACATCAGTCAGTCCCCGTGTGTGTGGTGTAGGTACACCCACGGCGCTGTTAGGGAGGGAGTTCTAGGATTGTGATTGGACATCAGTCAGTCCCCATGTGTGTGTAGAGTAGGTACACCCACGGCGCTGTTAGGGAGGGGAGTTCTAGGATTGTGATTGGACATCAGTCAGTCCCCATGTGTGTGTGGTGTAGGTACACCCACGGCGCTGTTAGGGAGGGGAGTGCTCGGATTCTGATTGGACATCAGTCAGTCCCCATGTGTGTGTCGTGTAGGTACACCCACGGCGCTGTTAGGGAGGGAGTTCTAGGATTGTGATTGGACATCAGTCAGTCCCCATGTGTGTGTGGTGTAGGTACACCCACGGCGCTGTTAGGGAGGGAGTTCTAGGATTGTGATTGGAGATCAGTCAGTCCCCGTGTGTGTGGTGTAGGTACACCCACAGCGCTGTTAGGGAGGGGAGTTCTAGGATTGTGATTGGACATCAGTCATTCCCCATGTGTGTGTGGTGTAGGTACACCCATGGCTGGGGTCGTTTTCTCTGGAAAGTCGGAGGCTGAGGGGAAGACCCCGATAGAGGGTCTACAAAATGATGAGAGGCAGAGACAGGGTGGAGAGTCAGAGGCTTTTTCCCCCAGGGTGGAAGAGTCAATGACAAGGGGGAGGGGGCACAGGTTCAAGGGGAGAGGGGGGAAAGTTTAAGGGAGATGTGCGGGGGGGAAGGTTTTCACACAGAGGGTGGTGGGTGCCTGGAACTCGCTGCCAGAGGAGGTGGGGGAAGCAGGAACATTAACAACATTTAAGAGGCAGCTGGATGGGTCCATGAATAGGGAGGGAACAGAGGGATAGGAACCACATATCGGCGCAGGCTTGGAGGGCCGAAGGTCCTGTTCCTGCGCTGTATTATTATCCTGACTGATTGTGGGTTGGGAACTGAGTGAACAGGCGGGGCGGGCGTTCGATGTGGGGGAGAATGCAAACTTAAAGGTTAAAGTTTAAACTTTATTTATTCGTGTCACAAGTTAGGCTGACATTAACACTGCAATGAAGTTACTGTGAAAATCCCCCCTAGTCGCCCACACTCCGGCGCCTGTTCGGGGTGACACTGAGGAGCAATTTAGCATGGCCAATCCACCTAACCTACACATCTTTGGACACTAAGGGACAATTTAGCATGGCCAATCCACCCTAACCTACACATCTTTGGACACTAAGGGACAATTTAGCATGGCCAATCCATCTAACCTACACATCTTTGGACACTAAGGGACAATTTAGCATGGCCAATCCACCCTAACCTATACATCTTTGGACACTAAGGGACAATTTAGCATGGCCAATCCACCTAACCTACACATCTTTGGACACTAAGGGACAATTTAGCATGGCCAATCCACCCTAACCTACACATCTTTGGACACTAAGGTGCAATTTAGCACGGCCAATCCACCCTAACCCGCACATCTTTGGGACACTAAGGAACAATTTAGCATGGCCAATCCACCCTAACCTACACATCTTTGGACACTAAGGTGCAATTTAGCACGGCCCAATCCACCCTAACCTACACATCTTTGGGACACTAAGGAACAATTTAGCACGGCCAATCCACCCTAACCTACACATCTTTGGACACTAAGGGACAATTTAGCATGGCCAATCCACCCTAACCTACACATGTTTGGACACTAAGGGGCAATTTAGCACGGCCAATCCACCCTAACCTACACATCTTTGGACACTAAGGGACAATTTAGCATGGCCAATCCACCCTAACCTACACATCTTTGGACACTAAGGGGACAATTTAGCATGGCCAATCCACCCTAACCTACACATCTTTGGACACTAAGGGACAATTTAGCATGGCCAATCCACCCTAACCTACACATCTTTGGACACTGAGGGACAATTTAGCACGGCCCAATCCACCCTAACCCAGCACGTCTTTCAGACTGTGGGAGGAAACCGGAGCACCCGGAGGAAACCCACGCAGACACGGGGAGAATGTGCAGACTCCGCACAGACAGTGACCCAAGCCAGGAATCGAACCCGATTAGCACTGTGAGGCAGCAGTGCTAACCCCACTGTGCCGTCCTGGTATCCACCTGTCCCCTTGGGCAGGGAAAATTAGCAAAGCAGTATACTGCGTAAATGGAGGGAGATTGCAGGAGGGACAGAAGGATCTGTGGGCACCGGTAGATGAATCAGGAAAGGCTCTGGTCAGATACCATTTGGAGTATTGTGAGCAGTTTTGGGTCCCCCGTATCTAAGGAAGGATGTGCCGGCCCTTGGAAAGGGTCCAGAGGAGGTTCACAAGAATGATCCCTGGAATGAAGAGCTTGTCGTATGAGGAACGGGTTGAGGACTCTGGGTCTGTACTCGTTGGGAGTTTAGAAGGATGAGGAGGGGGGGATCTTATTGAAACTTACAGGATACTGCGAGGCCTGGATAGAGTGGACGTGGAGAGGATGTTTCCACTAGTAGGAAAAACTAGAACATAAGAACATAAGAAATAGGAGCAGGAGTAGGCCATCTAGCCCCTCGAGCCTGCCCCGCCATTCAATAAGATCATGGCTGATCTGACGTGGATCAGTACCACTTACCCGCCTGATCCCCATAACCCTTAATACCCTTACCGATCAGGAATCCATCCATCCGCGCTTTAAACATATTCAGCGAGGTAGCCTCCACCACCTCAGTGGGCAGAGAATTCCAGAGATTCACCACTCTCTGGGAGAAGAAGTTCCTCCTCAACTCTGTCTTAAACCGACCCCCCTTTATTTTGAGGCTGTGTCCTCTAGTTTTAACTTCCTTACTAAGTGGAAAGAATCTCTCCGCCTCCAGGGTAAAGGGACGATCCTTTAAAACAGAGATGAGGAGGAATTTCTCCAGCCAGAGAGTGGGGAATGTGTGGAAGTCTTTGCCGCAGAAGGCTGTGGAGGCCAGGTCATTGAGTGTCTTTAAGACAG
This sequence comes from Mustelus asterias, assembly GCF_964213995.1. Taxonomy (NCBI): domain Eukaryota; kingdom Metazoa; phylum Chordata; class Chondrichthyes; order Carcharhiniformes; family Triakidae; genus Mustelus; species Mustelus asterias. The sequence continues at coordinate 23,323 of NW_027593289.1, forward strand.
AGATAGATAGGTTCTTGATTAATAAGGGGATCGGGGGTTATGGGGGGAAAGGCAGGAGAATGGGGATGGGAAAAATATCAGCCATGATTGAATGGCGGGGCAGACTCGATGGGCCGAGTGGCCTCATTCTGCTCCTATGTCGAATGGTCTTAGTTCGCAGGTACAGAAAGCGTTTCGAGAGACGAGAGGGAGTTGTTGTTGTTTATCGCAGAGGAGAATGGAATATCGGTCTTTGGGGAGAGCGCATCTGGATCTCTGTGTACACTCCGTCTTATTTACAAAGGATATAATCACGTTGGAAGCAATTCCGAGAAGGTTCATTGGGCAGATCCCTGGAGACACAAGAACTGGGAGCAGGAGTCGGCCATCTGGCCCCTCGAGCCTGCTCCGCCATTCAATAAGATCATGGCTGATCTTTTCGTGGACTCAGCTCCACTTACCCGCCCGCTCACCATAACCCTTAATTCCTTCAAAAATCTATCTATCCTTGCCTTGAAGAACATTCAACGAGGGAGCCTCAACTGGGCAGGGAATTCCCACAGATTCACAACCCTTTGTGTGAAGAAGTTCCTCCTCAACTCAGTCCTAAATCTGCTCCCCCTTATTTTGAGGCCATGCCCCCTAGTTCTAGTTTCACCCGCCAGTGGAAACAACCTCCCTGCTTCTATCTTATCTATTCCCTTCATAATCTTATATGTTTCTATAAGATCTCCCCCTCATTCTTCTGAATTCCAATGAGTATAGCCCCAGTCTACTCAGTCTCTCCTCATAAGCCAACCCTCTCAACTCCGGAATCAACCCAGTGAATCTCCTCTGCACCCCCTCCAGTGCCAGTATATCCTTTCTCAAGTAAGGAGACCAAAACTGTACACAGTACTCCAGGTGTGGCCTCACCAGCACCTTATACAGCTGCAACATAACCTTGCTGTTGGACCAACTAGAAAAATGGGCTGAAAAATGGCAAATGGAATTTAACGCAGACAAGTGTGAGATATTGCACATTGGAAGGACAAACCAAAGTAGAACGTACAGGGTAAATGGTAGGACTCTGAAGAGTGCAGTTGAACAGAGGGATCTGGGAATACAGGTACAGAATTCCCTAAAAGTGACGTCACAGGTGGATAGGGTCGTAAAGAGTGCCTTTGGTACATTGGCCTTTATAAATCGGAGTATCGAGTATAAAAGTTGGAGTGTTATGGTAAGGTTATATAAGGCATTGGTGAGGCCGAATTTGGAGTATCGTGTACAGTTTTGGTCACCTAGTTATAGGAAGGATGTAAATAAGGTTGAAAGAGTGCAGAGAAGGTTCACAAGGATGTTGCCGGGACTTGAGAAGCTGAGTTACAGAGAGAGATTGAATAGGTTGGGACTTTATTCCCTGGAGCGTAGAAGATTGAGGGGAGATTTGATAGAGGTCTATAAGATTTTGATGGGTATAGATAGAGTGAATGCAAGCAGGCTTTTTCCGCTGAGGCTAGGGGAGAAAAAAACTAGAGGGCATGGGTTAAGGGTGAGAGGAGAAAAGTTTAAAGGGAATATTAGGGGGGGCTTCTTCATGCAGAGAGTGGTGGGAGTGTGGAATGAGCTGCCGGATAAAGTGGTAAATGCGGGGTCACTTTTAACATTTAAGAAAAACTTGGACGGGTTCATGGATGAGAGGGGTGTGGAGGGATATGGTCCAAGTGCAGGTCAGTGGGACTAGGCAGAAAAATGGTTCGGCACAGACAAGAAGGGCCAAAAGGCCTGTTTCTGAGCTGTAATTTTCTATAGTTCTATGTTTTTAAACTCCATCCCTCTCGCAATGAAGGACACAATTCCATTTGCCGCCTTCATTACCTGCTGCACCCGCAAACCAACTCCTTGCGATTCCTGCACAAGGACACCCAGGTCCCTCTGCACAGCAGCATGCTGCAATTTTTTACCATTTAATTAATAGACGAATGGCGGGGGAGATTTGTCTTACTAGGAAAGGATTGAGCCGGTCGGGTATCTGTAACCCTTTGGAGTTTAGAAGAGAGAGGGGATCTTATCAAAAAACAATTGTTCTGATGTTTTTGTACAGGGCGATGGTGAGGCCACACCTGGAGTATTGTGTGCACAGTTTTGGTCTCCTTATCTGAGGAAGGATGTCCTTGCTATAGAGGGAGCGCAGCGAAGGTTTACCAGGCTGATTCTTGGGAATGGCAGATCCGTCATATGAGGAGAGACTAAGTCGGTGAGGATTATATTCACTGGAGTTTGGAAGAGTGAGAGGGGGATCTCATAGAAACTTATAAAATTCTAACAGGGTTAGACAGGGTAGATTCAGAAAGAATGTTCCCGATGGTGGGGGGAGTCCAAACTTAGGGGGGGTCATAGTTTGAGGATAAGGGGGTTAAACCCTTTTAGGACTGAGGTGAGGAGAAATTTCTTCACCCAGAGGGTGGTGAATGTGTGGAATTCACTCCCACAGAAAGGAGTTGAGGCCAAAACGTTGTGTGATTTCCAAGAAGAAATTAGATATAGCTCTTGGGACTAAAGGGATCGAGGGATGAGGAGAGATTGGGTAAACTGGGCTTGTTCTCCCTGGAAAGACGGGGAATGAGGGGAGACCTAATAGAGGTGCACAAGATTATGAAGGGTATAGATAGGGTGAACGGTGGGAAGCTTTTTTCCCAGGTCGGAGGTGACGATCACGGGCTCAAGGGGGGGGCGAGGTATAACTCAGATATCAGAGGGACGTTTTTTTACAGAGGGTGGTGGGGGCCTGGAATGCGCTGCCAAATAGGGTGGTGGAGGCAGGCACGCTGACATCGTTTAAGACTTACCTGGATAGTCACATGGGCGGTCTGGGAATGGAGGGATACAAACGATTGGTCTAGTTGGACCAATGAGCGGCACAGGCTTGGAGGGCCGAAGGGCCTGTTTCCTGTGCTGTACTGTTCTACAAAGAACAATACAGCACAGGAACAGGCCCTTCGGCCCTCCAAGCCCGCGCCGCTCCCTGGTCCAAACTAGACCATTCTTTTGTATCCCTCCATTCCCACTCCGTTCATGTGGCTATCTCGATAAGTCTTAAACGTTCCCAGTGTGTCCGCCTCCACCACCTTGCCCGGCAGCGCATTCCAGGCCCCCACCACCCTCTGTGTAAAATACATCCTTCTGATATCCGTGTTAAACCTCCCCCCCCTTCACCTTGAACCTATGACCCCTCGTGAACGTCACCACCGACCTGGGGAAAAAGCTTCCCACCGTTCACCCTATCTATGCCTTTCATAATTTTATACACCTCTATTAAGTCTCCCCTCATCCTCCGTCTTTCCAGGGAGAACAACCCCAGTCCAGGGAGAACAACCCTTGTTCTTCGATATGGGGGGAAATCAGGATATTGAATTTGACACCCAGCCGTGAATTCATAATGAATGGCGGGGGCAGGCTTGAAGGGCTGAATGGTCTACTCTTGGCTTCGATTTTGAATGTTTTGAGAAAGGTATGGTGATAATCGTGAGGGGGTTTAATCTACATGTAGTTTGGGGAAAATCAGACAGGCAAAGGTGCCTAGATGCATAACTCGGAGAATGTTCCAGAATGTTCTGGAGACAACCAGAGGGCAGGCTGTACTTGACCTGTGTGCAGTGAGATGGAATTAACGGATAACCTCACAGTTTGAAGTTTGTTTATTGGTGTCACAAGTAAGGCTGACATTAACGCTGCAATGAAGTTACTGTGAAAATCCCCCCGAGTCGCCCACACTCCTGTTCGGGGTTACACTGAGGGAGAATTTAGCACGGCCCAATGCACCCTAACCCAGCACGTCTTTCGGGACTGTGGGATGGACACCGGAGCACCCGGAGGAAACCCACGCAGACACGGGGAGAACGCGCAGACTCCGCACAGACAGTGACCCGAGCCCCGGGGAATCGAACCCGGGGTTCCCTGGCGCTGTGAGGCAGCAGCGCTAACCCACCGGTGCCAACTTGCCCCCGGGAATCGAACCCCGGGTCCCCTGGCGCCATCGTGAAGTCTTCTGCACTCGAGCAGGGAAGTTGTGTTGGAGTTGTGTAGAGCTGTGGTGGGGCCACAGCTGGAGGAGTGCGTGCCGTTCTGGTTGCCACATTATAGGAAGGATGTGGAGGGGGGCGCGGAGGAGATTCACCAGGGTGCTGCCTGGGACGGGGCGTTGAAGTTATGAAGAGAGG
>NW_027593289.1:32500-35126 GCF_964213995.1 Mustelus asterias
GTCTCTCTCGCTCTCTCTGTCTCTCTCGCTCTCTCTGTCTCTCTCGCTCTCTCTGTCTCTCTCGCTCTCTCTGTCTCTCTCGCTCTCTCTGTCTCTCTCGCTCTCTCTGTCTCTCTCGCTCTCTCTGTCTCTCTCGCTCTCTCTGTCCCTCTCGCTCTCTCTGTCCCTCTCGCTCTCTCTGTCCCTCTCGCTCTCTCTGTCCCTCTCGCTCTCTCTGTCCCTCTCGCTCTCTCTGTCCCTCTCGCTCTCTCTGTCTCTCTCGCTCTCTCTGTCTCTCTCGCTCTCTCTGTCTCTCTCGCTCTCTCTGTCTCTCTCGCTCTCTCTTGTCTCTCTCGCTCTCTCTGTCTCTCTCGCTCTCTCTGTCTCTCTCGCTCTCTCTGTCTCTCTCGCTCTCTCTGTCTCTCTCGCTCTCTCTGTCTCTCTCGCTCTCTCTGTCTCTCTCGCTCTCTCTGTCTCTCTCGCTCTCTCTGTCTCTCTCGCTCTCTCTGTCTCTCTCGCTCTCTCTGTCTCTCTCGCTCTCTCTGTCTCTCTCGCTCTCTCTGTCTCTCTCGCTCTCTCTGTCTCTCGCTCTCTCTGTCTCTCTCGCTCTCTCTGTCGCTCTCGCTCCCTCTGTCGCTCTCGCTCCCTCTGTCGCTCTCGCTCCCTCTGTCGCTCTCGCTCCCTCTGTCGCTCTCGCTCCCTCTGTCGCTCTCGCTCCCTCTGTCGCTCTCGCTCCCTCTGTCGCTCTCGCTCCCTCTGTCGCTCTCGCTCCCTCTGTCGCTCTCGCTCCCTCTGTCGCTCTCGCTCCCTCTGTCGCTCTCGCTCCCTCTGTCGCTCTCGCTCCCTCTGTCGCTCTCGCTCCCTCTGTCGCTCTCGCTCCCTCTGTCGCTCTCGCTCCCTCTGTCGCTCTCGCTCCCTCTGTCGCTCTCGCTCCCTCTGTCGCTCTCGCTCCCTCTGTCGCTCTCGCTCCCTCTGTCGCTCTCGCTCCCTCTGTCGCTCTCGCTCCCTCTGTCGCTCTCGCTCCCTCTGTCGCTCTCGCTCCCTCTGTCGCTCTCGCTCCCTCTGTCGCTCTCGCTCCCTCTGTCGCTCTCGCTCCCTCTGTCGCTCTCGCTCCCTCTGTCGCTCTCGCTCCCTCTGTCGCTCTCGCTCCCTCTGTCGCTCTCGCTCCCTCTGTCGCTCTCGCTCCCTCTGTCGCTCTCGCTCCCTCTGTCGCTCTCGCTCCCTCTGTCGCTCTCGCTCCCTCTGTCGCTCTCGCTCCCTCTGTCGCTCTCGCTCCCTCTGTCGCTCTCGCTCCCTCTGTCTCTGCTCTCGCTCTCGCTCTCTGTCTCTCGCTCTCTCTGTCGCTCTCGCTCTCTCTGTCGCTCTCGCTCTCTCTGTCTCTCGCTCTCTCTGTCTCTCGCTCTCTCTGTCTCTCGCTCTCTCTGTCTCTCGCTCTCTCTGTCTCTCGCTCTCTCTGTCTCTCGCTCTCTCTGTCTCTCGCTCTCTCTGTCTCTCGCTCTCTCTGTCTCTCGCTCTCTCTGTCTCTCGCTCTCTCTGTCTCTCGCTCTCTCTGTCTCTCGCTCTCTCTGTCTCTCGCTCTCTCTGTCTCTCGCTCTCTCTGTCTCTCGCTCTCTCTGTCTCTCGCTCTCTCTGTCTCTCGCTCTCTCTGTCTCTCGCTCTCTCTGTCTCTCGCTCTCTCTGTCTCTCGCTCTCTCTGTCTCTCGCTCTCTCTGTCTCTCGCTCTCTCTGTCGCTCTCGCTCTCTCTGTCTCTCGCTCTCTCTGTCTCTCGCTCTCTCTGTCTCTCGCTCTCTCTGTCGCTCTCGCTCTCTCTGTCGCTCTCGCTCTCTCTGTCGCTCTCGCTCTCTCTGTCGCTCTCGCTCTCTCTGTCGCTCTCGCTCCCTCTGTCGCTCTCGCTCCCTCTGTCGCTCTCGCTCCCTCTGTCGCTCTCGCTCCCTCTGTCTCTCGCTCCCTCTGTCGCTCTCGCTCCCTCTGTCGCTCTCGCTCCCTCTGTCGCTCTCGCTCCCTCTGTCGCTCTCGCTCCCTCTGTCGCTCTCGCTCCCTCTGTCGCTCTCGCTCCCTCTGTCGCTCTCGCTCCCTCTGTCGCTCTCGCTCCCTCTGTCGCTCTCGCTCCCTCTGTCGCTCTCGCTCCCTCTGTCGCTCTCGCTCCCTCTGTCGCTCTCGCTCCCTCTGTCGCTCTCGCTCCCTCTGTCGCTCTCGCTCCCTCTGTCGCTCTCGCTCCCTCTGTCGCTCTCGCTCCCTCTGTCGCTCTCGCTCCCTCTGTCGCTCTCGCTCCCTCTGTCGCTCTCGCTCCCTCTGTCGCTCTCGCTCCCCCTGTCGCTCTCGCTCCCCCTACCCCACCCTGAGCAACAGAGACATCAAAACTCAATGCCAGAATGTTACTTCCGTTCACGCCAGCAGAATTTTCCCATCACACTGCAGTGAATGGAGATTTGCCAAATTCTCCGACTTCGCTGCAGTGGGAGCTAGGTGTGAATGGCCAGTAAGATCACACCCAATGTCTTTTTTAAAAGGCATTCAAATGGGGAATTTTATTGAATAGGGCAATTCAGTTAGAGCAACCATGGGGCCAAATTTGACATTCTGCCCGTCATGGGAATCATAGTGGGCGAGGGACAGACCTTGGAAAGGTCCGTTGACCTCAGGTGG
>NW_027593290.1:2500-35113 GCF_964213995.1 Mustelus asterias
CACTCCGCCCTCTGACCCCATGTCGCTGCCCGCTCCGCCCTCTGACCCTGCGTCGCCCCCCCACTCCGCCCTCTGACCCCGTGTCGCTGCCCCACTCCGCCCTCTGACCCCATGTCGCTGCCCGCTCCGCCCTCTGACCCTGTGTCGCCCCCCCACTCCGCCCTCTGACCCCATGTCGCTGCCCGCTCCGCCCTCTGACCCTGCGTCGCCTTCCTCCACCCTCTGACCCCGATTCACCCCCCCCACCGTTCTGCCCTCTGACCCTGCTCCGCACCGACTCCGCGCCACCCTCCCCCCGCTCTGCCCACTGACCCCGTGTCGCTGCCCTGCTCTGCCCTCTGACCCTGCGTCGCCCTCCTCCACCCTCTGACCCCGTTCTGCCCTCTGACCCTGCTCCGCCCCGACTCCGCGCCACCCCCCGCGCCGCCCTCCTCCGCCCTCTGACCCCGCGCCGCGCCCCCTCTCTGCCCTCTGACCCCGCGTCGCCCCCGCTCTGCCCTCTGACCCTGCGCCGCCCCCCCGCTCTGCCCTCTGACCCCATGTTGCCCTCCTCCGCCCTCTGACCCCACGTCGCCCTCCTCCGCCCTCTGACCCCGTGCCGCCCCCGCTCTGCCCTCTGACCCCATGTCGCCCTCCTCCGCCCTCTGACCCCCGCGTCGCCCTCCTCCGCCCTCTGACCCCCGCGTCGCCCTCCTCCGCCCTCTGACCCCCGCGTCGCCCTCCTCCGCCCTCTGACCCCGTGGCGCCCCCGCTCTGCCCCCTGACCCCGCGCCGCCCCCGCTCTGCTCTCCGACCCCATGTCACCCTCTGACCCCGCGCCGCCCCCGCTCTGCCCTCTGACCCCATGTCGCCCTCCTCCGCCCTCTGACCCCGCGTCGCCCTCCTCCGCCCTCTGACCCCGTGTCGCCCCCGCTCTGCCCTCTGACCCTGCGCTGCCCCTGCTCCGCCCTCTGACCCTGCTCCGCCCTCTGACCCTGCGCTGCCCCCCTCCGCCGCCTCACCTGCAGTGACTGACGACACACTCGTTGCTGCAGTATTCACCATCCCAGTCGGTGCTGGACACGGGGGTGTTGGTGCAGCCTATCCGCACACAGAGCGACGCCATGCTGGAGGGTTCCGTGCCCGAGGGTCTCGGGGAGCTGGTCACCAGCTCGACGCTGGCCTGGGGCGGGGACTCCACCTGAGGGAGGGGCGTGGGGGGGGGGGGGCAGAGAGAGAGGGGGGGGGGGGGGGGGGAGAGAGAGAGAGAGTGAGCGATGGCAACAACTCGTGTGCGAGGTCACTGCTTCCAGAGCCAATCACACCGATCGAACTGCCTCAGCGACCCCCGGACCCCCACAGTGAGTGACCCCCCCAACACTCAATGACCCCCGGACCCCCCCCCACACTCAGCGACCCCTGGTCCACCCTGCCACACCTAGTGAACCCCCAAACCCCTGCCCCCCCAAACACTCAGTGAGCACCCAGACCCCCCCCCCCCACACCCGGTGGGCTCCCGGACCCCCCCCCCCCCCCCCCCACTCGGCGACCCCCCTGGACCCCCTCCCCCACACTCAGCGACACCCGGGACGCTCCCCACACTCAGCAAGCCCCGGACCCCCACAGTCCCTGACCCCCCCTGACCACCACAGTCCATGACCCCCTCCGACCCCCACAGTCCCGGACCCCGTGACCCCTACAGTCCCTGACCCCGTGACCCCTACAGTCCCTGACCCCGTGACCCCTACAGTCCCTGACCCCTACAGTCCCGGACCCCATGACCCCCACAGTCCCGGACCCCGTGACCCCTACAGTCCTGGACCCCATGGGGCCCAGAGGGCGTGAGGCAGGAGTCACAGAGTCACAGAGGTTTACAGCAGGGAAACAGCTCTTCTTCCCAACTTGTCCATGCCGTCCTTTTGTTTTTAAACCCCAAAGCTGACCCTCTAGTTTTAGACTCACCTACCTTTGGGAAAAGATATTGACTATCGAGCTGACTATCAGCATCATCTTGTTGAAGTTGTACAAGACATTGGTAAGGCCACACTTGGAATACTGTGTACAGTTCTGGTCACCCTATTATAGAAAGGATATTATTAAACTAGAAAGAGTGCAGAAAAGATTCACTAGGATGCTACCGGGACTTGATGGTTTGAGTTATAAGGAGAGGCTGGATAGACTGGGACTTTTTTCTCTGGAGCGTAGGAGGCTGAGGGGTGATCTTATAGAGGTCTATAAAATAATGAGGGGCACAGATCAGCTAGATAGTCAATATCTTTTCCCAAAGGTAGGGGAGTCTAAAACTAGAGGGCATAGGTTTAAGGTGAGAGGGGAGAGATACAAAAGGGTCCAGAGGGGCAATTTTGTTCACACAGAGGGTGGTGAGTGTCTGGAACGAGCTGCCAGAGGCAGTAGTAGAGGCGGGTACAATTTTATCTTTTAAAAAGACAGTTACATGGGTACGATGGGTATAGAGGGATATGGGCCAAACGCGGGCAATTGGGACTATCTTGGGGTTTTTTAAAAAGGGGCGGCATGGACAAGTTGGGCCGAAGGGCCTGTTTCCGTGCTGTAAACCTCTCAGACTCTATGGCTGGAAAACTGGGCGGAGAAATGGTAGGTGGAATTTAACCCGGACAAGTGCGATGTGATGCTTTTTAGCGGATCCAATTTGGGTGGGAGCGGTGAAATAATTGGCAGAACCATCAGGGGCGTAGACACACACACACAGAGACCTGGGAGTGGAGGGCCACAGATCCTTTAATGTGGCTGCACAGGTGGGAAAGGTGGTGAAGGTGGTGATTCATTTTGGTAGGACTAATTTAAATGTGGATTACAGGGTCAAAGGTAGGGTTCTGAAGACTGTGGAGGAACAGAGAGATCTTGGGGTCCATATCCACAGATCTCTAAAGGTTGCCACTCAAGTGGATAGAGCTGTGAAGAAGGCCTGTAGTGTGTTAGCTTTTATTAACAGGGGGTTGTAGTTTAAGAGCCGTGGGGTTATGCTGCAACTGTACAGGACCTTGGTGAGACCACATTTGGAATATTGTGTGCAGTTCTGGTCTCCTCACTATAAGAAGGATGTGGAAGCGCTGGAAAGAGTGCAGAGGAGATTTACCAGGATGCTGCCTGGTTTGGAGGGTAGGTCTTATGAGGAAAGGTTGAGGGAGCTAGGGCTGTTCTCTCTGGAGCGGAGGAGGCTGAGGGGAGACTTAATAGAGGTTTATAAAATGATGACGGGGATAGATAGAGTGAACGTTCAAAGACTATTTCCTCGGGTGGATGGAGCTATTACAAGGGGGCATAACTATAGGGTTCGTGGTGGGAGATACAGGAAGGATATCAGAGGTAGGTTCTTTACTCAGAGAGTGGTTGGGGTGTGGAATGGACTGCCTGCAGTGATAGTGGAGTCAGACACTTTAGAAACATTTAAGCGGTTATTGGATAGGCACATGGAGCACACCAGGATGACAGGGAGTGGGATAGCTTGATCTTGGTTTCAGATAAAGCTCGGCACAACATCGTGGGCCGAAGGGCCTGTTCTGTGCTGTACTGTTCTATGTGGGAAGCATATTCTTTCTCAGGAGACTAAGGAAATTTGGCATGTCAGCTACGACTCTCGCCAACTTTTACAGATGCCCCATAGAAAGCATTCTTTCTGGTTGTATCACAGCTTGGTCTGGGGCTCCTGCTCTGCCCAAGACCGCAAGGAGCTACATTGGATCGTGAATGTAGCCCAACCCATCACGCAAACCCAGCCTCCCATCCATTGACTCTGTCTACACTTCCCGCTGCCTCGGGGGAAAAGCAGCTGCATAATTAAGGACCCCCCCCACGCACCCCGGACATTCTCTCTTCCACCTTCTTCCTGAGGGAAGAAGTGTTACTCACCTGGGTGACCTCCTCTGTCTGGGCGGCAGTCTGCTGGAGCAGTGTGATGGAAGGCCCGCTGCAGACGCCCACGCTGGGGGGACGGGGAGAGGGGGCGATGGCGGGCAGTGCCAGGCTGGGGGCGGAGGGGGGGTTGGGAGGGGGCGAAGCCTGCAGGTGAGCGGGGGCCAGCTGCTGGAGCTGGATGATCTGGACCTGGAGGGGAGGGGGCTGAGGGAGGCCCTGCCGCAGCTTGGGCTGGGGGCCGGCCTGCAGCGGGGGCGGGTGGGGGGACATGGCCTGCAGGGGGGGTGGGGGCATCTGCTGGAGGGGGGGCGGGGGCTGGAGGCGCTGGAGGCGGAGCTGGCCGCCCGCCGACACGGGCAGCTGGACCTGCACCAGCTGCGGGCTGGGGGAGGCCAGGCGGAGGGTGTGGGGGGACACCCCGGCCGGCAGCACCGTCAGCAGGCTCTGGGACACCGAGGCTATCTGGCGGCCGGTGACTGGGCCCTGGCAGGACACCAGCACCCGGGGGGCCGCTTGCTGCACCGTACTGCTGACAGCCGTGGAGGAGGAGGACACGACGAGGAGGGCGGGGGACAGGCTGGTGGATGCCAGGGTTTGTTGCACGGATTGGAGAACCTCCGTCTCACTGGGTTCCACAGCACACTGCAAAACACACAAAAAAATACACAACACAGCCGGTTAGATACACAGTAAAGCTCCCTCTACACTGTCCCCATCAAACACTCCCAGGACAGGTACAGCACGGGGTTAGATACAGAGTAAAGCTCCCTCTACACTGTCCCCCATCAAACACTCCCAGGACAGGTACAGCACGGGGTTAGATACAGAGTAAAGCTCCCTCTACACTGTCCCCCCATCAAACACTCCCAGGACAGGTACAGCACGGGGTTAGATACAGAGTAAAGCTCCCTCTACACTGTCCCCCATCAAACACTCCCAGGACAGGTACAGCACGGGGTTAGATACAGAGTAAAGCTCCCTCTACACTGTCCCCATCAAACACTCCCAGGACAGGTACAGCACGGGGTTAGATACAGAGTAAAGCTCCCTCTACACTGTCCCCCCATCAAACACTCCCAGGACAGGTACAGCACGGGGTTAGATACAGAGTAAAGCTCCCTCTACACTGTCCCCCATCAAACACTCCCAGGACAGGTACAGCACGGGGTTAGATACAGAGTAAAGCTCCCTCTACACTGTCCCCCATCAAACACTCCCAGGACAGGTACAGCACGGGGTTAGATACAGAGTAAAGCTCCCTCTACACTGTCCCCATCAAACACTCCCAGGACAGGTACAGCACGGGGTTCGATACAGAGTAAAGCTCCCTCTACACTGTCCCCCATCAAACACTCCCAGGACAGGTACAGCACGGGGTTAGATACAGAGTAAAGCTCCCTCTACACTGTCCCCTATCAAACACTCCCAGGACAGGTACAGCACGGGGTTCGATACAGAGTAAAGCTCCCTCTACACTGTCCCCTATCAAACACTCCCAGGACAGGTACAGCACGGGGTTAGATACAGAGTAAAGCTCCCTCTACACTGTCCCCATCAAACACTCCCAGGACAGGTACAGCACGGGGTTAGATACAGAGTAAAGCTCCCTCTACACTGTCCCCCATCAAACACTCCCAGGACAGGTACAGCACGGGGTTAGATACAGAGTAAAGCTCCCTCTACACTGTCCCCATCAAACACTCCCAGGACAGGTACAGCACGGGGTTAGATACAGAGTAAAGCTCCCTCTACACTGTCCCCATCAAACACTCCCAGGACAGGTACAGCACGGGGTTAGATACAGAGTAAAGCTCCCTCTACACTGTCCCCCATCAAACACTCCCAGGACAGGTACAGCACGGGGTTAGATACAGAGTAAAGCACCCTCTACACTGTCCCCCATCAAACACTCCCAGGACAGGTACAGCACGGGGTTAGATACAGAGTAAAGCTCCCTCTACACTGTCCCCATCAAACACTCCCAGGACAGGTACAGCACGGGGTTAGATACAGAGTAAAGCTCCCTCTACACTGTCCCCCCATCAAACACTCCCAGGACAGGTACAGCACGGGGTTAGATACAGAGTAAAGCTCCCTCTACACTGTCCCCATCAAACACTCCCAGGACAGGTACAGCACGGGGTTAGATACAGTGTAAAGCTCCCTCTACACTGTCCCCATCAAACACTCCCAGGACAGGTACAGCACGGGGTTAGATACAGAGTAAAGCTCCCTCGACACTGTCCCCCATCAAACACTCCCAGGACAGGTACAGCACGGGGTTAGATACAGAGTAAAGCTCCCTCTACACTGTCCCCATCAAACACTCCCAGGACAGGTACAGCACGGGGTTAGATACACAGTAAAGCTCCCTCTACACTGTCCCCCCATCAAACACTCCCAGGACAGGTACAGCACGGGGTTAGATACACAGTAAAGCTCCCTCTACACTGTCCCCCCCATCAAACACTCCCCGGACAGGTACAGCACGGGGTTAGATACAGAGTAAAGCTCCCTCTACACTGTCCCCCATCAAACACTCCCAGGACAGATACAGCATGGGGTTAGATACAGAGTAAAGCACCCTCTACACTGTCCCCCATCAAACACTCCCAGGACAGGTACAGCATGGGGTGAGATACAGAGTAAAGCTCCCTCTACACTGTCCCCCATCAAACACTCCCAGGACAGATACAGCATGGGGTTAGATACAGAGTAAAGCTCCCTCTACACTGTCCCCCATCAAACACTCCCAGGACAGGTACAGCACGGGGTTAGATACAGAGTAAAGCTCCCTCTACACTGTCCCCCATCAAACACTCCCAGGACAGGTACAGCACGGGGTTAGATACAGAGTAAAGCTCCCTCTGCACTGTCCCCATCAAACACACCCAGGACAGGTGCAGCACGGGGTTAGATACAGAGTAAAGCTCCCTCGACACTGTCCCCATCAAACACTCCCAGGACAGGTACAGCACGGGGTTAGATACAGAGTAAAGCTCCCTCTACACTGTCCACCATCAAACACTCCCAGGACAGGTACAGCACAGGGTTAGATACAGAGTAAAGCTCCCTCTACACTGTCCCCCATCAAACACTCCCAGGACAGGTACAGCACGGGGTTAGATACAGAGTAAAGCTCCCTCTACACTGTCCCCCATCAAACACTTCCAGGACAGGTACAGCATGGAGTTAGATACAGAGTAAAGCTCCCTCTACACTGTCCCCCATCAAACACTCCCAGGACAGGTACAGCATGGGGTTAGATACAGAGTAAAGCTCCCTCTACACTGTCCCCCATCAAACACTCTCAGGACAGGTACAGCACGGGGTTAGATACAGAGTAAAGCTCCCTCTACACTGTCCCCCATCAAACACTCCCAGGACAGGTACAGCACGGGGTTAGATACAGAGTAAAGCTCCCTCTACACTGTCCCCCATCAAACACTCCCAGGACAGGTACAGCACGGGGTTAGATACAGAGTAAAGCTCCCTCTACATCGTCCCCCATCAAACACTCCCAGGACAGGTACAGCACGGGGTTAGATACAGAGTAAAGCTCCCTCTACACTGTCCCCATCAAACACTCCCAGGACAGGTACAGCACGGGGTTAGATACAGAGTAAAGCTCCCTCAACACTGTCCCCCATCAAACACTCCCAGGACAGGTACAGCACGGGGTTAGATACAGAGTAAAGCTCCCTCTACACTGTCCCCCATCAAACACTCCCAGGACAGGTACAGCACGGGGTTAGATACAGAGTAAAGCTCCCTCTGTTGCTGAGCTCTGACCTTACCTTGGAGATGAGGTTTGCTCGGTAAGATGCAAGTGCTTTTAAATATTCCTTCTTTGCGGCTTCTGTTTTCCTCTTGTATATCTGGAAAGGTGTGGAGGGTAGTTCAGTCAGTGACAATATTTCTGTCAATTTAAAAACACTGCCACAATTCAGTCCCAACCGGTGAATGTCTGCAGATTCCCCGGTCTCACGTTTCGCTTCGAGTGCGTTCTTCAGTTTTCCGTTACCCCGCACACATCACACACAAAACACTGACCGTCACCCAGAGAGCGAGAGAGAGACACACACACACTGACCGTCACCCAGAGAGCGAGAGAGACACACACACTCACTGACCGTCACCCAGAGAGCGAGAGAGACACACACACACACTGACCGTCACCCAGAGAGCGAGAGAGACACACACACTCACTGACCGTCACCCAGAGAGCGAGAGAGACACACACACACACACTGACCGTCACCCAGAGAGCGAGAGAGACACACACGCACTGACTGTCACCCAGAGAGAGAGAGACACACACACTGACCGTCACCCAGAGAGCGAGAGAGACACACACACTCACTGACCGTCACCCAGAGAGCGAGAGAGAGACACACACACACACTGACCGTCACCCAGAGAGCGAGAGAGACACACACGCACTGACTGTCACCCAGAGAGAGAGAGACACACACACTGACCGTCACCCAGAGAGCGAGAGAGACACACACACTCACTGACCGTCACCCAGAGAGCGAGAGAGAGACACACACACACACTGACCGTCACCCAGAGAGCGAGACACACACACTGACCGTCACCCAGAGAGCGAGAGAGAGACACACTGACCGTCACCCAGAGAGCGAGAGAGAGACACACACACTGACCGTCACCCAGAGAGCGAGAGAGAGAGACACACACTGACCGTCACCCAGAGAGCGAGAGAGAGAGACACACACACGCACTGACCATCACCCAGAGAGCGAGAGACACACACACACACTGACCATCACCCAGAGAGCGAGAGAGACACACATCACACACTGACCGTCACCCAGAGAGCGAGAGAGACACACACACTCACTGACCGTCACCCAGAGACCGAGAGAGAGACACACACACACTGACCGTCACCCAGAGACCGAGAGAGAGACACACACACACTGACCGTCACCCAGAGAGCGAGACACACACACTGACCGTCACCCAGAGAGCGAGAGAGAGAGAGACACACTGACCGTCACCCAGAGAGCGAGAGAGAGACACACACACTGACCGTCACCCAGAGAGCGAGAGAGAGAGACACACACTGACCGTCACCCAGAGAGCGAGAGAGAGAGACACACACACGCACTGACCATCACCCAGAGAGCGAGAGACACACACACACACTGACCGTCACCCAGAGAGCGAGAGACACACACACACACTGACCGTCACCCAGAGAGCGAGAGACACACACACACACTGACCGTCACCCAGAGAGCGAGAGAGACACACACACACACTAACCGTCACCCAGAGAGCGAGAGAGAGACACACACACACACTGACCGTCACCCAGAGAGCGAGAGAGACACACACGCACTGACTGTCACCCAGAGAGCGAGAGAGAGACACACACACTGACCGTCACCCAGAGAGCGAGAGAGACACACACGCACACTGACCGTCACCCAGAGAGCGAGAGAGAGACACACACACACTGACCGTCACCCAGAGAGCGAGAGAGACACACACACACTGACCGTCACCCAGAGAGCGAGAGAGAGACACACACACTGACCGTCACCCAGAGAGCGAGAGAGAGACACACACACACACACTGACCGTCACCCAGAGAGCGAGAGAGAGACACACACACACTGACCGTCACCCAGAGAGCGAGAGAGACACACACTGACCGTCACCCAGAGAGCGAGAGAGACACACACACACACTGACCGTCACCCAGAGAGCGAGAGAGACACACGCACTGACTGTCATCCAGAGAGCGAGAGAGACACACACACACACTGACCATCACCCAGAGAGCGAGAGAGACACACACACACACACTGACCGTCACCCAGAGAGCGAGACACACACACACTGACCGTCACCCAGAGAGCGAGAGAGACACACACACACTGACCGTCACCCAGAGAGCGAGAGAGAGACACACACACTGACCGTCACCCAGAGAGCGAGACACACACACACACACTGACCGTCACCCAGAGAGCGAGAGAGAGACACACACACACACACACACTGACCGTCACCCAGAGAGCGAGAGAGACACACACACACACACTGACCGTCACCCAGAGAGCGAGACACACACACACACTGACCGTCACCCAGAGAGCGAGAGAGACACACACACACTGACCGTCACCCAGAGAGAGAGAGAGAGACACACACACACACTGACCGTCACCCAGAGAGCGAGACACACACACACACTGACCGTCACCCAGAGAGCGAGAGACACACACACACTGACCGTCACCCAGAGAGCGAGAGAGACACACACACACACTGACCGTCACCCAGAGAGAGAGACACACACACACACTGACCGTCACCCAGAGAGCGAGAGAGACACACACACACACTGACCGTCACCCAGAGAGCGAGAGACACACGCACTGACTGTCATTCAGAGAGCGAGAGAGAGACACACACACACTGACCGTCACCCAGAGAGCGAGAGAGACACACACACACTGACCGTCACCCAGAGAGCGAGAGAGACACACACTGACCGTCACCCAGAGAGCGAGAGAGACACACACACACACTGACCATCACCCAGAGAGCGAGAGAGACACACACACACACTGACCGTCACCCAGAGAGCGAGACACACACACACTGACCGTCACCCAGAGAGCGAGAGAGACACACACACACTGACCGTCACCCAGAGAGCGAGAGAGAGACACACACACACACTGACCGTCACCCAGAGAGCGAGAGAGACACACACACACTGACCGTCACCCAGAGAGCGAGAGAGAGACACACACACACACTGACCGTCACCCAGAGAGCGAGACACACACACACACACTGACCGTCACCCAGAGAGCGAGAGAGAGACACACACACACACACTGACCGTCACCCAGAGAGCGAGAGAGACACACACACACACACTGACCGTCACCCAGAGAGCGAGACACACACACACACTGACCGTCACCCAGAGAGCGAGAGAGACACACACACACTGACCGTCACCCAGAGAGAGAGAGAGACACACACACACACTGACCGTCACCCAGAGAGCGAGAGAGACACACACACACACTGACCGTCACCCAGAGAGAGAGACACACACACACACTGACCGTCACCCAGAGAGCGAGAGAGACACACACACACACTGACCATCACCCAGAGAGCGAGAGACACACACACACACTGACCGTCACCCAGAGAGCGAGACACACTCACTGACTATCACCCAGAGAGCGAGAGAGACACACACTAACCGTCACCCAGAGAGCGAGAGAGACACACACACACACTGACCGTCACCCAGAGAGCGAGAGACACACACACACACTGACCGTCACCCAGAGAGCGAGAGAGACACACACACACTGACCGTCACCCAGAGAGCGAGAGAGACACACACTGACCGTCACCCAGAGAGCGAGAGACACACACACACACACACTGACCGTCACCCAGAGAGCGAGAGAGAGACACACACACACACTGACCGTCACCCAGAGAGCGAGAGACACACACACACTGACCGTCACCCAGAGAGCGAGAGACACACACACACACTGACCGTCACCCAGAGAGCGAGAGACACACACACACTGACCGTCACCCAGAGAGCGAGAGACACACACACACTGACCGTCACCCAGAGAGCGAGAGACACACACACACACACTGACCGTCACCCAGAGAGCGAGAGAGACACACACACACTGACCGTCACCCAGAGAGCGAGAGAGACACACACACACTGACCGTCACCCAGAGAGCGAGAGAGAGACACACACACACACTGACCGTCACCCAGAGAGCGAGAGACACACACACACACTGACCGTCACCCAGAGAGCGAGAGAGAGACACACACACACACTGACCGTCACCCAGAGAGCGAGAGAGAGACACACACACACACTGACCGTCACCCAGAGAGCGAGAGAGAGACACACACACACACTGACCGTACCCAGAGAGCGAGAGACACACACACACACTGACCGTCACCCAGAGAGCGAGAGAGAGACACACACACACACACTGACCGTCACCCAGAGAGCGAGAGAGAGACACACACACACTGACCGTCACCCAGAGAGCGAGAGACACACACACACACTGACCGTCACCCAGAGAGCGAGAGAGAGACACACACTGACCGTCACCCAGAGAGCGAGAGAGACACACACACACACTGACCGTCACCCAGAGAGCGAGACACACACACACACTGACCGTCACCCAGAGAGCGAGAGAGAGACACACACTGACCGTCACCCAGAGAGCGAGAGAGACACACACACACACTGACCGTCACCCAGAGAGCGAGAGAGACACACACACACACTGACCGTCACCCAGAGAGCGAGAGAGACACACACACACTGACCGTCACCCAGAGAGCGAGAGAGACACACACACACACTGACCGTCACCCAGAGAGCGAGAGAGACACACACTGACCGTCACCCAGAGAGCGAGAGAGAGACACACACACTGACCATCACCCAGAGAGCGAGAGAGAGACACACACACACTGACCATCACCCAGAGAGCGAGAGAGACACACACACACACACTGACCGTCACCCAGAGAGCGAGAGAGACACACACTGAACGTCACCCAGAGAGCGAGAGAGACACACACTGACCGTCACCCAGAGTGCGAGAGACACACACACTGACCGTCACCCAGAGAGCGAGAGACACACACACACACTGACCGTCACCCAGAGAGCGAGAGAGACACACACTGACCGTCACCCAGAGAGCGAGAGAGAGACACACACACACTGACCATCACCCAGAGAGCGAGAGAGACACACACTGACCGTCACCCAGAGAGCGAGAGAGACACCCACACACACTGACCGTCACCCAGAGAGCGAGAGAGAGACACACACACTGACCGTCACCCAGAGAGCGAGACACACACACAGAGAGAGAGAGGTTAAAGAGTTTGGGTTTATACTCGCTGGAGTTTTGAATGATGAGAGGGGATCTGAGCGAGGGATGCCAGAGGGATTGATAAAGTAACTGTGTTCCCACTGATTCCCCTTCTGGGGCAATCTGGAACCAGAGGTCACAGGGATGGGGTGAGAGGGGGTGGATTTAACACTGAGATGAGAAGGAAGTTCTCGCAGAGGGAGTGGATTTGTGGAACTCACTGTCCCAGAGCGCGGTGCAGTCTGACTCGATTCACGAGGGAGATGGATATAATCCCAATTAAACAAGGGATAGGGGGACGCGGGGAGGGGGACACGGGGGAGCAGGCGGGGAGGGGGACACGGGGGAGCAGGCGGGGAGGGGGACACGGGGGAGCAGGCGGGGAGGGGGACACGGGGAGCAGGCGGGGAGGGGGACACGGGGGAGCATAGAACATAGAACATAGAACATTACAGCGCAGAACAGGCCCTTCGGCCCACGATGTTGCACCGACCAGTTAAAAAAAAAAACTGTGACCCTCCAACCTAAACCAATTTCTTTTCGTCCATGAACCTATCTACGGATCTCTTAAACGCCCCCAAACTAGGCGCATTTACTACTGATGCTGGCAGGGCATTCCAATCCCTCACCACCCTCTGGGTAAAGAACCTACCCCTGACATCGGTTCTATAACTACCCCCCTCAATTTAAAGCCATGCCCCCTCGTGCTGGATTTCTCCATCAGAGGAAAAAAGGCTATCACTATCCACCCTATCTAAACCTCTAATCATCTTATATGTTTTCAATAAGATCCCCTCTTAGCCGCCGTCTTTCCAGCGAAAACAATCCCAAATCCCTCAGCCTCTCCTCATAGGATCTCCCCTCCATACCAGGCAAACATCCTGGTAAACCTCCTCTGCACCCTCTCCAAAGCCTCCACATCCTTCCTGTAATGTGGGGACCAGAACTGCACACAGTACTCCAAGTGCGGCCGCACCAGAGTTGTGTACAGTTGCAACATAACGCTACGACTCCTAAATTCAATCCCCCTACCAATAAACGCCAAGACACCATATGCCTTCTTAACAACCTTATCTACTTGATTCCCAACTTTCAGGGATCTATGCACACATACACCTAGATCCCTCTGCTCCTCCACACTATTCAAAGTCCTCCCGTTAGCCCTATACTCAACACATCTGTTATTCCTACCAAAGTGAATTACCTCACACTTCTCCGCATTAAACTCCATCCGCCACCTCTCGGCCCAACTTTGCAACCTGTCTAAGTCTTCCTGCAAACTACGACACCCTTCCTCACTGTCTACCACACCACCGACTTTGGTGTCATCAGCAAATTTGCTAATCCACCCAACTATACCCTCATCCAGATCATTAATAAATATTACAAACAGCAGTGGCCCCAAAACAGATCCCTGAGGTACACCACTTGTAACCGCACTCCATGATGAATATTTACTATCAACCACCACCCTCTGTTTCCTATCCGCTAGCCAATTCCTGATCCAATTTCATCTGCATTTTCTGCAGAAGCCTACCATGGTGAACCTTATCAAACGCCTTACTAAAATCCATATATACCACGTCCACTGCCTTGCCCCCATCCACCTCCTTGGTCACTTTCCTTGCCCCCATCCACCTCCTTGGTCACTTTCTCAAAAAACTCAATAAGGTTAGTAAGGCACGACCTACCTGCCACAAAACCATGCTGACTATCACCTATCAATTCATTACTCGCCAAATAACTATAAATCCTATCCCTTATAATTTTTTCCAACATCTTGCCGACAACAGGAGTGAGACTCACCGGTCTATAATTCCCGGGGAGGTCTCTGTTCCCCTTCTTAAACAATGGGACAACATTCGCTAACCTCCAATCTTCTGGTACTATACCAGAGGCCAACGACGACCTGAAGATCAGAGCCAGAGGCTCTGCAATCACTTCTCTTGCCTCCCAGAGAATCCTTGGATAAATCCCATCCGGACCAGGGGATTTATCTATTTTCAGACCCTCCAGAATATCCTGCACATCCTCCTTATCAACTGTAATACTGTCTATTCTACTCCCTTGCAACCCAGTGTCCTCCTCAGCTATATTCATGTCCCCTTGCGTGAACACCGAAGAGAAATATTGGTTCAATGCTTCACCAATCTCCTCCGGTTCCACACATAACTTCCCTCTGCCATCTATAACTGGCCCTAAACTTGCCCTAACCAACCTTCTGTTCTTGACATACCTATAGAACGCCTTAGGATTCTCTTTAACCCTATCCGCAGGCGGGGAGGGGGACACGGGGGAGCAGGCGGGGAGGGGGACACGGGGGAGCCGGCGGGGAGGGGGACACGGGGAGCCGGCGGGGAGGGGGACACGGGGGAGCAGGCGGGGAGGGGGACACGGGGAGCAGGCGGGAGGGGGACACGGGGAGCAGGCGGGAGGGGGACACGGGGAGCAGGCGGGGAGGGGGACACGGGGAGCAGGCGGGGAGGGGGACACGGGGAGCAGGCGGGGAGGGGGACACGGGGAGCAGGCGGGGAGGGGGACACGGGGAGCAGGCGGGGAGGGGGACACGGGGAGCAGGCGGGGAGGGGGACACGGGGAGCAGGCGGGGAGGGGGACACGGGAGCAGGCGGGGAGGGGGACACGGGGAGCAGGCGGGGAGGGGGACACGGGGAGCAGGGCGGGAGGGGGACACGGGGAGCAGGCGGGAGGGGGACACGGGGAGCAGGCGGGGAGGGGGACACGGGGAGCAGGCGGGGAGAGGGGACACGGGGAGCAGGCGGGGGAGGGACACGGGGAGCAGGCGGGGAGGGGGACACGGGGAGCAGGCGGGGAGGGGGACCCGGGGAGCAGGCGGGGAGGGGGACACGGGGAGCAGGCGGGGAGGGGGACACGGGGAGCAGGCGGGGAGGGGGACACGGGGAGCAGGCGGGGAGGGGGACACGGGGAGCAGGCGGGGAGGGGGACACGGGAGCAGGCGGGGAGGGGGACACGGGGAGCAGGCGGGGAGGGGGACACGGGGAGCAGGCGGGAGGGGGACACGGGAGCAGGCGGGGAGGGGGACACGGGGAGCAGGCGGGGAGGGGGACACGGGGAGCAGGCGGGGAGGGGGACACGGGGAGCAGGCGGGGAGGGGGACACGGGAGCAGGCGGGGAGGGGGACACGGGGAGCAGGCGGGGAGGGGGACACGGGGAGCAGGCGGGGAGGGGGACACGGGGAGCAGGCGGGGAGGGGGACACGGGGAGCAGGCGGGGAGGGGGACACGGGGAGCAGGCGGGGAGGGGGACACGGGGAGCAGGCGGGGAGGGGGACACGGGGAGCAGGCGGGGAGGGGGACACGGGGAGCAGGCGGGGAGGGGGACACGGGGAGCAGGCGGGGAGGGGGACACGGGGAGCAGGCGGGGAGGGGGACACGGGGAGCAGGCGGGGAGGGGGACACGGGGAGCAGGCGGGGAGGGGGACATGGGGGGAGCCGGCGGGGAGGGGGACATGGGGAACAGGCGGGGAGGGGGACACGGGGAGCAGGCGGGGAGGGGGACACGGGGAGCAGGCGGGGAGGGGGGACAGAGGCTGGGGAGGGGGACATGGGGGAGCCGGGCGGGGAGGGGGACATGGGGGGGAAGCAGGCGGGGAGGGGGACACGGGGGAGCCGGCGGGGAAGGGGGGGACGGGGGGGAGGCCGGCGGGGAGGGGGGACACGGGGAGCCGGCGGCGAGGGGGACACGGGGGGGAGCCGGCGGCGAGGGGACACGGGGGGGGAGCCGGCGGGGAGGGGGACACGGGGGGAGCCGGCGGGGAGGGGGACACGGGGAGCCGGCGGCGAGGGGGACACGGGGGGACAGGCAGGGAGGGGGACACGGGGAGCCGGCGGGGAGGGGGACACGGGAACAGGCGGGGTGGGGGACACGGGGGAGCAGGGAGAGATCAGCCATGATCTGATTGAATGGCGGGGCAGGATAAAGGGGCTGAATGGCCTCCTCCTGATTCCTGTGTTCCTCCCCCCCCCACCCCCCCCCCCCCCAGCCCCCCCCCCACCTCCACACGGCCCCACGACAATCAGATCCCCCCCACCCCTCCTCTCACCTGCTTCTGTTCCTCCCCAGGCTGTCCCACATCGAAGCCACAATCTTGGAGACCTCTCCGAAGGTGGCGTTGGGATTCTGCCCCTTGATGGCTGCCTGGGTGTCCCGGAAGAAGAGGGCGTAGGCCGACACCGGCTTCTGGGGCTCGTTCGGGTCCTTCTTCTTCTTCTTCTTGGGCCCCTTGACCTTCTTGCTGCTTTCCAGGACGGCCCGTTCCCTCTCCTCCAGGGCAGCTCGCTCCTCCATGACCGACTGCTTCTCTGTGACTATCTGTAACAGACAGGGACAGTTACACTGCAGGCAGAGAGCCCCCCGGGGTCCGCGCGAGGGGGGACGGACACGCGGGGCGAGGGAGGGGCCCGAGGTCCCCCGAGGGAGAAACCTACCCTCCTGACGTCCTCCACCTCCTCCTCCTGAATGGAGCTGGCTGGCGACGGGGTGGCGGACTTGCGCTGTTCGGGGGAATGGGGTTGCTGGAGGATGCTTGCGTTGCCCAGGGTCATCCCCAGCTGGGAGCTGAGCTCCGAGTGATCGATGGTGGTCAGCTGGCTGTGCGTGTAGAGGCCCTGGTTCCCGTCACCCAGCGAGATGCTCATCGTCAGCGGGGGATCCGGGACGCACTGCGCCGTTACCGACTGCCCAAGCTCCTGTGACAGGCGAGAAAGAGGGGGGGGGAATGAGACAGAGACACAGCATCCAGTTAAACACAACACACCATCCCAAGACCACCCCCCCCCCGCCCCCCCCCCCCCCCCCCCCCGCCCCCCCCCCCCCCCCCCCCCCCAGCCGAGAGCCTGTCAGACTGAGATCAGTAAGAAGTTTAACAGGTTAAAGTCCAACAGGTTTATTTGGTAGCAAAAGCCACACAAGCTTTCGAAGCTGCAAGCCCCTTCTTCAGGTGAGTGGGAATTCTGTTCACAAACAGAGCTTATAAAGACACAAACTCAATTTACATGAATAATGGTTGGAATGCGAATACTTACAACTAATCAAGTCTTTAAGAAACAAAACAATGGGAGTGGAGAGAGCATCAAGACAGGCTAAAAAGATGTGTGTTGTCTCCAGACAAGACAGCCAGTGAAACTCTGCAGGTCCACGCAACTGTGGGAGTTACAAATAGTGTGACATGAACCCAATATCCCGGTTGAGCGGTCACGGGCATTCGGCCTCTGATCTCCGGGTAAGCGTTCTCCAAGGCGGCCTTCGCGACACACGACAGCGCAGAGTCGCTGAGCAGAAACTGATAGCCAAGTTCCGCACACACGCGGACGGCCTCAACCGGGATATTGGGTTTATGTCACACTATTTGTAACTCCCACAGTTGCCTGGACCTGCAGAGTTTCACTGGCTGTCTTGTCTGGAGACAATACACATCTTTTTAGCCTGTCTTGATGCTCTCTCCACTCCCATTGTTTTGTTTCTTAAAGACTTGATTAGCAGTAAGTATTCGCATTCCAACCATTATTCATGTAAATTGAGTCTGTGTCTTTATAAACTCTGTTTGTGAACAGAATTCCCACTCACCTGAAGAAGGGGCTTAGAGCTCCGAAAGCTTGTGTGGCTTTTGCTACCAAATAAACCTGTTGGACTTTAACCTGGTGTTGTTAAACTTCTTACTGTGTTTACCCCAGTCCAACGCCGGCATCTCCACATCATGACTGAGATCAGTCAGAAAACCAGCCGATATATCACCCACTTGCCTTACGCAGGCCCACGAGACCCCACTCCTACCCAATCAAGTTGTACAAGACATTGGTACGGCCACACTTGGAATACTGGGTACAATTCTGGTCACCCTATTATAGAAAGGATATTATTAAACTGGAAAGAGTGCAGAAAAGATTTACTGGGATGCTACCGGGACTTGATGGATTGAGTTATAAGGAGAGGCTGGATAGACTGGGGACTTTTTTCTCTGGAGCGTAGGAGGCTGAGGGGTGATCTTATAGAGGTCTATAAAATAATGAGGGGCACAGGTCAGCTAGATAGTCAATATCTTTTCCCAAAGGTAGGGGAGTCTAAAACTAGAGGGCATAGGTTTAAGGTGAGAGGGGAGAGATACAAAAGTGTCCAGAGGGGCAGTTTTTTCACACAGAGGGTGGTGAGTGTCTGGAACGAGCTGCCAGAGGCAGTAGTAGAGGCGGGTACAGTTTTGTCTTTTAAAAAGCGTTTAGACAGTTACATGGGTCCATAGAAACATAGAAAAACTACAGCACAAAACAGGCCCCTCGGCCCCACAAGTTGTGCCGAACATATCCCTATCTTTTAGGCCCACCTATAACCCTCCATCCTATTAAGCCCCCATGTACTCATCCAGGAGTCTCTTAAAAGACCCTGTTGAGTTTGCCTCCACCACCACTGACGGCAGCCGATTCCACTCACCCACCATCCTCTGTGAAAAACTGCCCCCTAACATTTCCCCTGTACCTACCCCCCAGCACCTTAAACCTGTGTCCTCTCGTAGCAGCCATTCCCACCCTGGGAAAAAGCCTCTGAGAGTCCACCCGATCTATGCCTCTCAACATCTTATATACCTCTATTAGGTCTCCTCTCATCCTACGTCTCTCCAAGGAGAAAAGACCGAGCTCCCTCAGCCGATCCTCATAAGGCATGCCACTCAATCCAGGCAACATCCTTGTAAATCTCCTCTGCACCCTTTCAATCTTTTCCACATCCTTCCTGTAATGAGGCGACCAGAACTGAGCACAGTACTCCAAGTGGGGTCTGACGAGGGTCTTATATAGCTGCATCATTATCCCCGGACTCCAAAACTCAATCCCTCGATTGATAAAGGCCAGCACACCATACGCCTTCTTAACCACCTCCTCCACCTGCGGGGCCGATTTTAGAGTCTATGGACCCGGACCCCAAGGTCCTTCTGATCCTCTACAGTACTAAGAGTCTTTCCCTTTATATTGTACTCCTTCATCCCATTTGACCTGCCAAAATGGACCACTACACATTTATCTGGGTTGAAGTCCATCTGCCACTTCTCCGCCCAGTCTTGCATCCTATCGATGTCACGTTGCAGCTTCTGACATCCCTCCAGACTATCCAGAACACCACCAACCTTCGTGTCGTCAGCAAACTTACCAACCCATCCCTCCACTTCCTCATACAGGTCATTTATGAAAATGACAAACAGCAAGGGTCCCAGAACAGATCCCTGGGGCACTCCGCTGGTGACCGACCTCCATTTAGAAAAAGACCCATCTATACACACTCTCTGCCTCTGACTGTATTACTGACTGTATCTGTCCTGATGTTAATCCAGCTCCCTCACACTGTCACTCAGTAACCCCTCTCCCCCCAGCACCCTGTGTTACTGACTGTATCTCTACTGATGTTAATCCAGCTCCCTCACACTGTCACTCAGTACCCCCTCTCCCCCCAGCACCCTGTGTTACTGACTGTATCTGTCCTGATGTTAATCCAGCTCCCTCACACTGTCACTCAGTAACCCCTCTCCCCCCAGCACCCTGTGTTACTGACTGTATCTGTACTGGTATTAATCCAGCTCCCCCACACTGTCACTCAGTAACCTCTCTCCCCCCAGCACCCTGTGTTACTGACTGTATCTGTACTGATGTTAATCCAGCTCCCTCACACTGTCACTCAGTAACCCCTCTCCCCCCAGCACCGTGTCACTGACTGTATCTGTACTGATGTTAATCCAGCTCCCTCACACTGTCACTCAGTAACCCCTCTCCCCCAGCACCCTGTGTTACTGACTGTATCTGTACTGATGTTAATCCAGCTCCCTCACACTGTCACTCAGTAACCCCTCTCCCCCCAGCACCCTGTGTTACTGACTGTATCTGTCCTGATGTTAATCCAGCTCCCTCACACTGTCACTCAGTAACCCCTTTCCCCCCAGCACCCTCTGTTACTGACTGTGTCTGTACTGATGTTAATCCAGCTCCCTCACACTGTCACTCAGTAACCCCTCTCCCCCAGCACCCTGTGTTACTGACTGTATCTGTACTGATGTTAATCCAGCTCCCTCACACTGTCACTCAGTAACCCCTCTCCCCCAGCACCCTGTGTTACTGACTGTATCTGTACTGATGTTAATCCAGCTCCCTCACACTCTCACTCAGTAACCCCTCTCCCCCCAGCACCCTGTGTTACTGACTGTATCTGTACTGATGTTAATCCAGCTCCCTCACACTGTCACTCAGTAACCCCACTCCCCCCAGCACCCTGTGTTACTGACTGTATCTGTACTGATGTTAATCCAGCTCCCTCACACTGTCACTCAGTAACCCCTCTCCCCCCAGCACCCTGTGTTACTGACTGTATCTGTACTGATGTTAATCCAGCTCCCTCACACTGTCACTCAGTAACCCCTCTCCCCCAGCACACTGTTACTGACTGTATCTGTACTGATGTTAATCCAGCTCCCTCACACTGTCACTCTGTAACCCCTCTCCCCCCAGCACCCTGTGTTACTGACTGTATCTGTACTGATGTTAATCCAGCTCCCTCACACTGTCACTCAGTAACCCCTCTCCCCCAGCACCCTGTGTTACTGACTGTATCTGTACTGATGTTAATCCAGCTCCCTCACACTGTCACTCAGTAACCCCTCTCCCCCAGCACACTGTGTTACTGACTGTATCTGTACTGATGTTAATCCAGCTCCCTCACACTGTCACTCAGTAACCCCTCTCCCCCCAGCACCCTGTGTTACTGACTGTATCTGTACTGATGTTAATCCAGCTCCCTCACACTGTCACTCAGTAACCCCTCTCCCCCCAGCACCCTGTGTTACTGACTGTGTCTGTCCTGATGTTAATCCAGCTCCCTCACACTGTCACTCAGTAACCCCTCTCCCCCCAGCACCCTGTGTTACTGACTGTATCTGTACTGATGTTAATCCAGCTCCCTCACACTGTCACTCAGTAACCCCTCTCCCCCCAGCACCCTGTGTTACTGACTGTATCTCTACTGATGTTAATCCAGCTCCCTCACACTGTCACTCAGTAACCCCTCTCCCCCAGCACACTGTTACTGACTGTATCTGTACTGATGTTAATCCAGCTCCCTCACACTGTCACTCTGTAACCCCTCTCCCCCCAGCACCCTGTGTTACTGACTGTATCTGTACTGATGTTAATCCAGCTCCCTCACACTGTCACTCAGTAACCCCTCTCCCCCAGCACCCTGTGTTACTGACTGTATCTGTACTGATGTTAATCCAGCTCCCTCACACTGTCACTCAGTAACCCCTCTCCCCCAGCACCCTGTGTTACTGACTGTATCTGTACTGATGTTAATCCAGCTCCCTCACACTGTCACTCAGTAACCCCTCTCCCCCAGCACCCTGTGTTACTGACTGTATCTGTACTGATGTTAATCCTGCTCCCTCACACTGTCACTCAGTAACCCCTCTCCCCCAGCACCCTGTGTTACTGACTGTATCTGTACTGATGTTAATCCAGCTCCCTCACACTGTCACTCAGTAACCCCTCTCCCCCAGCACCCTGTGTTACTGACTGTATCTGTACTGATGTTAATCCTGCTCCCTCACACTGTCACTCAGTAACCCCTCTCCCCCAGCACCCTGTGTTACTGACTGTATCTGTACTGATGTTAATCCAGCTCCCTCACACTGTCACTCAGTAACCCATTTCCCCCCAAGCAATACTTTTCACTGTATGTTAATACATGTGACAATAATAAATCAAATGAAATCAAACCCTGGCTATGACTGTAACATTAGCATGTCAGCTACGACTCTCTCCATATTTTACAGATGCGCCATAGAAAGCATTCTTTCTGGTTGTATCACAGCTCGGTCTGGGGCTCCTGCTCTGCCCAAGGCCGCAAGGAACTACAAAAGGGTCGTGAATGTAGCCCAATCCGTCACGCAAACCAGCCTCCCATCCATTGACTCTGTCTACACTTCCCGCTGCCTCGGGGAAAAGCAGCCGGCATAATTAAGGACCCCCCCCACGCACCCCGGACATTCTCTCTTCCACCTTCTTCCTGAGGAAAAAAAGTCTGAGGTCACGTACCGACCGACTCAAGAACAGCTTCTTCCCTGCTGCTGCTGTCAGACTTTTGAATGGACCGACCTCGCATTAAGTTGATCTTTCTCTACACCCTAGCTGTGACTGTAACACTACATTCTGCACCCTCTCCTTTCCTTCTCTATGAACGGTATGCTTAGTCTGTACAGCGCGCAAGAAACAATACTTTTCACTGTATGTTAATACATGTGACAATAATAAATCAAATCAAGAACTACCTTCTGCGATTGATCAACAAGGACGCCCAGATCCCTCTGTCCGGGCGATATGGAATCTGCTTTCCATTTCGGTAATAATGTGCCTTTAAATGTTTGTGATATGGCAGTTTGATTTGATTTATTATTGTCACATGTATTAACATTCAGTGAAAAGTATTGTTTCTTGTGCGCTGTACAAAGCATACCGTTCATAGAGAAGGAAAGGAGAGGGTGCAGAATGTAGTGTTACAGTCACAGCTAGGGGTGTAGAGAAAGATCAACTTAATGTGAGGTAGGTCCATTCAAAAGTCTGACAGCAGCAGCAGGGAAGAAGCTGTTCTCAGAATCATAAAAGGTTCTTGATCAGTCATAAGTGAGGCTTACATTAACACTGCAATGAAGTTACTGAGAGAATCCCCGAGTCGCCACACTCCAACGCCTGTTTGGGTAACACTGAGGGGGAACTTAGCATGGCTTAATGCACTCTAACCAGCACGTCTTTCGGACCGTGGGAGGAAACCGGAGCACCCGGAGGAAACCCACGCAGACACGGGGAGAACGTGCAGACTCCACACAGACAGTGACCCAAGCCGGGAATCGAACCCGGGTCCCTGGCGCTGTGAGGCAGCAGCGCGAACCCACTGTGCCACCCAGAGGTTTACAGCATGGAAACAGGCTCTTCGGCCCTACTTGTCCATGCCACCCAGTTTTTACCATTAAGCTAATCCCAATTGCCCGCATTTGGCCCATATCCCTCTATACCCATCTTACCCATGTAACTGTCTGAACACTTTTTAAAAGACAAAATTGTACCCGCCTCTACTACTGCCTCTGGCAGCTCGTTCCAGACACTCACCACCCTCTGTGTGAAACAATTGCCCCTCTGGACACTTTTGTATCTCTCCCCTCTCACCTTAAACCTATGCCCTCTAGTTTTAGACTCCCCTACCTTTGGGAAAAGATATTGACTATCCAGCTGATCTGTGCCCCTCATTATTTTATAGACCTCTATAAGATCACCCCTCAGCCTCCTACGCTCCAGAGAAACAAGTCCCAGTCTATCCAGCCTCTCCTTATAACCCAAGAGTTCTTGAGTTGGTTGGTACGTGATCTCACAACTTTTGTGTCTTTTTCCCGATGGAAGAAGGTGGAAGAGAGAATGTCCAGGGTGTGTGGTGTCCTTGACAAAACTGGCTGCTTTGCCGAGGCAGCAGAGATGGTACAGTGGTTAGCACTGCTGCCTCACAGCGCCAGGGACCCGGGTTCGATTCCCGGCTCGGGTCACTGTCTGTGTGGAGTCTGCACATTCTCCCCGTGTCTGCGTGGGTTTCCCCCGGGTGCTCCGGTTTCCTCCCACAGTCCGAAAGACGTGCAGGTTAGGGTGCATTGGGCCGTGCTAAATTCTCCCTCAGTGTAACCCGAACAGGCATCGGAGTGTGGCGACTAGGGGGATTTTCACAGTAACTTCATTGCAGTGTTAATGGAAGTCTATTTGAGACACGAATAAATAAACTTTAGACAGAGTCAATGGATGGGAGGCTGGTTTGCGTGATGGATTGGGCTACATTCACGACCTTTTGTAGCTCCTTGCAGTCTTGGGCAGAGCAGGAGCCCCAGACCAAGCTGTGATACAACCAGAAAGAATGCTTTCTATGGGGCATCTGTAAAAGTTGGTGAGAGTCGTAGCTGACATGCCCAAATATCCTGGAAAGTCCCATTCCCCTTACTGATTCCCGGAATGCTTCACCTTAGCTGCCAATCTTTGGACACTAAGGGGACAATTTAGCATGGCCAATCCACCCTAACCTGCACATCTTTGGACACTAAGGGGCAATTTAGCATAGCCAATCCACCTAACCTACACATCTTTGGACACTAAGGGGACAATTTAGCATGGCCAATCCACCCTAACCTGCACATCTTTGGACACTAAGGGGCAATTTAGCATGGCCAATCCACCTAACTTACACACCTTTGGACACTAAGGGGTAATTTAGCATGGCCAATCCACCCAACCTGCACATCTTTGGACACTAAGGGGCAATTTAGCATGGCCAATCCACCCTAACCTACACATCTTTGGACACTAAGGGGCAATTTAGCATGGCCAATCCACCCAACCTGCACATCTTTGGACACTAAGGGGCAATTTAGCATGGCCAATCCACCCTAACCTACACATCTTTGGACACTAAGGGGCAATTTAGCATGGCCAATCCACCCAACCTGCACATCTTTGGACACTAAGGGGCAATTTAGCACGGCCAATCCACCCTAACCTACACATCTTTGGACACTAAGGGGCAATTTAGCATGGCCAATCCACCCTAACCTGCACATCTTTGGACACTAAGGGACAATTTAGCATGGCCAATCCACCCAACCTACACATCTTTGGACACTAAGGGGCAATTTAGCACGGCCAATCCACCCTAACCTACACATCTTTGGACACTAAGGGGCAATTTAGCATGGCCAATCCACCCTAACCTGCACATCTTTGGACACTAAGGGACAATTTAGCATGGCCAATCCACCCAACCTACACATCTTTGGACACTAAGGGGCAATTTAGCACGGCCAATCCACCCTAACCTACACATCTTTGGACACTAAGGGGCAATTTAGCATGGCCAATCCACCCTAACCTGCACATCTTTGGACACTAAGGGACAATTTAGCACGGCCAATCCACCTAACCTGCACATCTTTGGACACTAAGGGGCAATTTATCATGGCCAATCCACCTAACCTACACATCTTTGGACACTATGGGACAATTTAGCATGGCCAATCCACCCAACCTACACATCTTTGGACACTAAGGGGCAATTTAGCATGGCCAATCCAGCCAACCTGCATATCTTTGGACACTAAGGGGCAATTTAGCATGGCCAATCCAGCCAACCTGCATATCTTTGGACACTAAGGGGCAATTTAGCATGGCCAATCCACCTAACCTGCATATCTTTAGACCTTGGGAGGAAACCCACACAGACACGGGGAGAACGTGCACAGTCTGCACAGACAGTGACCCGCGCCGGTGTGTTGGCCGTGCTAAATTCTCTCAGTGTACCTGAACAGGCACGGAGTGTGGTGACATGGGGATTTTCACAGTAACTTCATTGCAGTGTTAATGTAAGCCGACTTGTGATCCTAATATATAAACTTTAAGCAATTTACCAGGGCCAATCCACATCTTCGGACACATGGTAATGCATTTTGGAAGCTCTAATACAGATCGGAAATATACAGTAAATGGCAGAACCCTTAAGAGTATTGATAGGCAGAGGGATCTGGGTGTACAGGTACACAGGTCACTGAAAGTGGCCATGCAGGTGGAGAAGGTAGTCAAGAAGGCATACGGCATGCTTGCCTTCATCAGCCGGGGCATTGAGTTTAAAAATTGGCAAGTCATGTTGCAGCTTTATAGAACCTTAGTGAGGCCGCACTTGGAATATAGTGTTCAATTCTGGTCGCCACACTACCAGAAGGATGTGGAGGCTTTGGAGAGGGTACAGAAAAGATTTACCAGGATGTTGCCTGGTATGGAGGGCATTGGCTATGAGGAGAGGTTGGAGAAACTTGGTTTGTTCTCACTGGAGCGACGGAGGTTGAGGGGAGACCTGATAGAAGTCTACAAGATTATGAGGGGCATGGACAGAGTGGATAGTCAGAAGCTTTTTCCCCAGGGTGGAAGAGTCAATTACTAGGGGGCACAGGTTTAAGGTGCGAGGGGCAAGGTTTAAAGGAGATGTACGAGGCAGATTTTTTACACAGAGGGTGGTGGGTGCCTGGAACTCGCTGCCGGGGGAGGGAGTGGAAGCGGATACGATAGTGAGTTTTAAGGGGCGTCTGGACAAATCCATGAATAGGATGGGAATAGAGGGATACGGTCCCCGGAAGGGGAGGGGGGTTTAGTTCAGTCGGGGGCAGCATGGTCGGTGCAGGCTTGGAGGGGCCGAAGGGCCTGTTCCTGTGCTGGAATTTTCTTTGTTAACTTAGAGGCAATTTTTAGCACGGCCAATCCACCTAACCTGCACGTCTTTTGGACTGTGGGAGGAAACCGGAGCACCCGGAGGAAACCCACAGACACGGGAGAACGTGCAGACTCCACACAGACAGTGACCCAATATGGGAATCGAACCCAGGTCCCTGCTGCTGTGAAGCAGCAGTGCTAACCCACTGTGTCACCTGAAGAGGGACCATGTTCAGGGATGAGTGATGGGTTGGAGTAGGGGGAAGGGTGGGTCTAATCGTACAGTTCTTTCACAGAGATAGCACGGGTCCGATGGGAGGAGTGGCCAGCCTCTACGATTCTACGCAAGCGGCTATGTATAAACCCGCCATACCATGGAGAGGCTGCCAATGAGACCTCCACCCTGGTCGATGACACCCTGTGACAGGGTCATGGGTAAGTCCAGAGGAGCGGAGGTAAACTGAGAGGCAAAACCATTGTCCTGGGAGCTGGAGGGATCCGTCAGGTCAAAGTGACATTCCACGTCCGACACGGCGAGGGAAGGGTCCGACTCCAGAGGCAGCGAGATGGGGGGAATCTCAAATTCTTCATCACCAAGGCTGGGAGTGTGGAAGGTCTGTGGAAAAAGGAGACACAGTGTGACTAAATACAGAGTAAAACCCCTTCGACACTGTCCCCCTATCAAACACTCCCAGGACAGGTACAGCACGGGGTTAGATACAGAGTAAAGCTCCCTCTACACTGTCCCCATCAAACACTCCCAGGACAGGTACAGCACGGGGTTAGATACAGAGTAAAGCTCCCTCTACACTGTCCCCCATCAAACACTCCCAGGACAGGTACAGCACGGGGTTAGATACAGAGTAAAGCTCCCTCTACACTGTCCCCATCAAACACTCCCAGGACAGGTACAGCACGGGGTTAGATACAGAGTAAAGCTCCCTCTACACTGTCCCCATCAAACACTCCCAGGACAGGTACAGCACGGGGTTAGATACAGAGTAAAGCTCCCTCTACACTGTCCCCCATCAAACACTCCCAGGACAGTTACAGCATGGTTTTAGATACAGAGTAAAGCTCCCTCTACAGTGTCCCCATCAAACACTCCCAGGACAGGTACAGCACAGGGTTAGATACAGAGTAAAGCTCCCTCTACACTGTCACCATCAAACACTCCCAGGACAGGTACAGCACGGGGTTAGATACAGAGTAAAGCTCCC
This sequence comes from Mustelus asterias, assembly GCF_964213995.1. Lineage (NCBI taxonomy): Eukaryota > Metazoa > Chordata > Chondrichthyes > Carcharhiniformes > Triakidae > Mustelus > Mustelus asterias. Next base: position 30,834 of record NW_027593290.1, read on the forward strand.
TCTACACTGTCCCCCATCAAACACTCCCAGGACAGGTACAGCACGGGGTTAGATACAGAGTAAAGCTCCCTCTACACTGTCCCCATCAAACACTCCCAGGACAGGTACAGCACGGGGTTAGATACAGAGTAAAGCTCCCTCTACGCTGTCCCCATCAAACACTCCCAGGACAGGTACAGCACGGGGTTAGATACAGAGTAAAGATCCCTCTACACTGTCCCCCATCAAACACTCCCAGGACAGGGACAGCACGGGGTTAGATACAGAGTAAAGCTCCCTCTACACTGTCCCCCATCAAACACTCCCAGGACAGGGACAGCATGGGGTTAGATACAGAGTAAAGCTCCCAGGACAGGTACAGCACGGGGTTAGATACAGAGTAAAGCTCCCTCTACACTGTCCCCCATGAAACACTCCCAGGACAGGTAGAGCACGGGGTTAGATACAGAGTAAAGATCTCTCTACACTGTCCCCCATCAAACACTCCCAGGACAGGTACAGCACGGGGTGAGATACAGAGTAAAGCTCCCAGGACAGGTACAGCACGGGGTTAGATACAGAGTAAAGCTCCCTCGAGACCGCATTGCACTTGGAATATAGTGTTCAATTCTGGTCGCCACACTACCAGAAGGATGTGGAGGCTTTGGAGAGGGTTACAGAAAAGATTTACCAGGATGTTGCCTGGTATGGAGGGCATTAGCTATGAGGAGAGGTTGGAGAAACTTGGTTTGTTCTCACTGGAGTGACGGAGGTTGAGGGGAGACCTGATAGAAGTCTACAAGATTATGAGAGGCATGGACAGAGTGGATAGTCAGAAGCTTTTTCCCCAGGGTGGAAGAGTCAATTACTAGGGGGGCACAGGTTTAAGGTGCGAGGGGCAAGGTTTAAAGGAGATGTACGAGGCAGATTTTTTACACAGAGGGTGGTGGGTGCCTGGAACTCGCTGCCGGGGGAGGGAGTGGAAGCGGATACGGTAGTGAGTTTTAAGGGGCGTCTGGACAAATACATGAATAGGATGGGAATAGAGGGATACGGTCCCCGGAAGGGTCGGGGGTTTTAGTTCAGTCGGGGGCAGCATGGTCGGTGCAGGCTTGGAGGGGCCGAAGGGTCTGTTCCTGTGCTGGAATGTTCTTTGTTCTGAAGCTTCTGTCCACATTCTCACCTCGGCTCCACTCAGGAACGGGTGGCTGGAATCAGCGATTGTCAGGTAGGTGTCACTTCCACTGGGAAACTGTAAGAGGAAGTTGAGAGAGAGATTAAACGGGGAGCCCCTCTTGCAAGAAGACAGTTTAACACCAGCCGTGAGGCCCCATCACTCCCCCTCCAGCCATGTACAGATGGCAGCCAATGGCAATATCTAAGCACCAAACTGTGTCCCAGACACACTGACCCCCAAACACTGAGGAAGCTGGGTCAATACAGGCGTTATCACTCTGTTGGACGTCAGTGCTGAGGGGGCGCCGCACTGTGGGAGGGTCAGTGCTGAGGGAGCGCCGCACTGTGGGAGGGTCAGTGCTGAGGGAGCGCCGCACTGTGGGAGGGTCAGTGCTGAGGGAGCGCCGCACTGTGGGAGGGTCGGTGCTGAGGGAGCGCCGCACTGTGGGAGGGTCAGTGCTGAGGGAGCGCCGCACTGTGGGAGGGTCGGTGCTGAGGGAGCGCCGCACTGTGGGAGGGTCAGTGCTGAGGGAGCGCCGCACTGTGGGAGGGTCAGTGCTGAGGGAGCGCCGCACTGTGGGAGGGTCAGTGCTGAGGGAGCGCCGCACTGTGGGAGGGTCGGTGCTGAGGGAGCGCCGCACTGTGGGAGGGTCAGTGCTGAGGGAGCGCCGCACTGTGGGAGGGTCGGTGCTGAGGGAGCGCCGCACTGTGGGAGGGTCAGTGCTGAGGGAGCGCCGCACTGTGGGAGGGTCAGTGCTGAGGGAGCGCCGCACTGTGGGAGGGTCAGTGCTGAGGGAGCGCCGCACTGTGGGAGGGTCGGTGCTGAGGGAGCGCCGCACTGTGGGAGGGTCAGTGCTGAGGGAGCGGCGCACTGTGGGAGGGTGAGGGAGCGCCGCACTGTGGGAGGGTCAGTGCTGAGGGAGCGCCGCACTGTGGGAGGGTCAGTGCTGAGGGAGCGCCGCACTGTGGGAGGGTCAGTGCTGAGGGAGCGCCGCACTGTGGGAGGGTCAGTGCTGAGGGAGCGCCGCACTGTGGGAGGGTCAGTGCTGAGGGAGTGCCGCACTGTGGGAGGGTCAGTGCTGAGGGAGCGCCGCACTGTGGGAGGGTCAGTGCTGAGGGAGCGCTGCACTGTGGGAGGGTCAGTGCTGAGGGAGCGCCGCACTGTGGGAGGGTCAGTGCTGAGGGAGCGCCGCACTGTGGGAGGGTCAGTGCTGAGGGAGCGCCGCACTGTGGGAGGGTCAGTGCTGAGGGAGCGCCGCGCTGTGGGAGGGTCAGTGCTGAGGGAGTGGGGCAGGATTGAGTGGTTTCCCACCACCCCATCGTGTCCTGGTCGGCGATCCCTCCCCATGGTAAGGACGGCAGCCTCAACCAGAGGCCTGCAGGGTGCCACCACACACAACCAAGTGTCCAGTTTCATCGCTCTGGCCCTGGGGTGTTGGGCGGCTGGGTGGGGATCTGCTCGACCCCAGGCATTCCTGCTTCTGCCCCACTTGTCCCAGTGTGACTCTCCCGTCTCTGGGATCTTGCTGTGCGTGGACAGCCAACTGGCCCTGCTTCCCATTGGCTGAGGTGACCATCATTCCTTGGTTCCTGCCTCTCTCGGGACTCCATTCTGCTTCACTGACCCCATCAGCTGGAGTGGGACAGAGCGAGAGAATGGGAAAAGAAACCATCCCCATATTCGCAATGGACAGGAACCCCCCTCACATCTCCCTCTCCCCACTCACCTCCCCTCCATCCACCTCTCGTTCACTGTCTCCCCACATTTCCGCCTCCCCCACATCTCCCCATCCCCCCTCACTCTCCCCATCCCCCCCATCTCCCTCACTCTCCCCCCTATCTCCTCATCCCCCCCACTCTCCCCCCCATCTCCCCATCCCCCCACTCTCCCCCCCCATCCCCCTCACTCTCCCCCCCCATCTCCCTCACTCTCCCCCCATATCTCCTCATCCCCCCCCCATATCTCCTCATCCCCCCCCACTCCCCCCCCCCACCCTCCCCATATTCCCCCCTCATATCTCTCCCCATATTCCCCTTATCTCGGCTTCTCCCCCCCCCCCCAACTCTTCCCATATTCCCCCCTCATATCTCCCCCTCTCTCCATGTCTTCCCTCCCTCTACCCATAAACCACAGTCAATAGGCGTTTACAGAATTGGAAACATGGCCCTCAGCCCAACTTGTCCCCTCTCCCCCCATATCTCTCCACCCTGTCTCCCCATCCCCCCCACTCATATCTCCCCGTATCCCCACTGATATCTCCCCATCACCCCACATATCTCCTGATCCTCCCACTCTCCCCACATTTCCCTGTCCCTCATATCTTCCCCTCTCCCCATGTCTTCACACCCTTCCTATATCCCACAGTCAATAGGAGTTTACAGAATTGGGAACATGCCCCTCAGCCCAACTTGTCCCCCCCCCTCCACCATAATCTCCCCCCAATATCTCCCTTCACCCTCCCACATATCTCCCGTCTCCCTGCCCCCGCATCTGCCCCACCCCCCCCCCGCATCTCCCCGTCCCCGCATCTGCCCCACCCCCCCCCGCCCCTTCTCCCCCGTCCCCTCGCATCTCTCCCGTTCCCTTCCCCTCCCCCCGCATCTCCCCCGTCCCCTCCCCCGCACCTCCCCCGTCCCCCTCCCCCCGCACCTCTCCCGTTCCCTTTCCCCCGCACCTCTCCCGTTCCCTTTCCCCCTCCCCCCCGCCATCTCCCCCTCCCCTCCCCCCCGCATCTCCCCCCTCCCTCCCCCCCGCATCTCCCTCCCCCCTCCCTCCCCCCCCGCATCTCCCCCCTCCCCCTCCCCCCCGCATCTCCCCCCACCCCGCCCAGCATCTCCCCCCTCCCCTCCCCCCCCCGCATCTCCCCCCTCCCCTCCACCCCCGCATCTCCCCCCTCCCCCTCCCCCCGCATCTCCCCCTCCCCTCCACCCCGCATCTCCCCCCTCCCTCCCCCCCCGCATCTCCCCCCTCCCCTCCACCCCGCATCTCCCCCCTCCCCCTCCACCCCGCATCTCCCCCCTTCCCCTCCACCCCGCATCTCCCCCCTCCCCTCCACCCCGCATCTCCCCCCTCACCTCCACCCCCGCATCTCCCCCCCTCCCCTCCCACCCCCGCATCTCCCCCC
>NW_027593291.1:0-35103 GCF_964213995.1 Mustelus asterias
CCCCCCCCCAAACCCCCCCACAACCCTCATCCCAACCACCCCAACAACCCCCCCAACCCCCAACCCCACCCACCCAAAAACCAACCCCCACACCCCCTTTCCCTCCCTCCCACACCCCCCTTTCCCTCTCCCCACACCACCCTTTCCCTCTCCCCCCCGCACCCCCTTTCCCTCTCCCCCCACACCCCCCTTTCCCTCTCTCCACCACACCCCCCTTTCCCTCTCACCCCCACACCCCCCTTTCCCTCTCCCCCCACACCCCCCTATCCCTCTTCCCCCCACACCCCCTTTCCCTCTCCCCCCCACACCCCCCTTTCCGTCTCCCCCCTACACCCCCCTTTCCCTCTCCCCCCCACACCCCCCTTTCCCTCTCCCCCCACACCCCCCTTTCCCTCTCCCCCCACACCCCTCTTTCCCTCTCCCCCCACACCCCCCTTTCCCTCTCCCCCCCACACCCCCCTTTCCCTCTCCCCCCACACCCCTCTTTCCCTCTCCCCCCACACCCCCCTTTCCCTCGCCCCCCCACTCCCCCCTTTCCCTCTCCCCCCCCACACCCCCCTTTCCCTCTCCCCCCACACCTCCCTTTCCCTCTCCCCCCCACACCCCCCTTTCCGTCTCCCCCCTACACCCCCTTTCCCTCTCCCCCGCACACCCCCCTTTCCCCTCTCCCCCCACACCCCCCTTTCCCGCTCCCCAGTACATGCTCATTGTTCATCCATAGCGAGGTAAAGAGGAGTGACTTGTTGCAGGAGTCCGGGGGGAGAGATCGACTTTTTTACAATACTTTATTTGTGGGCTTTATTTTATTAAAAACCTTTAATCTTCTCACGGGAGGTATCCGCGGGGTCTTGTGGGAAGTGTGTGGGGTTTTGTTTTCAGCGTGGGAGGGTTAAGAGCAGGCCGCACTACCCAGCGGGCAGCGTGGTTAGCGGGCAGCGGAGTGAGCAGGGAGTAGAGTGAGGGCTGAAGGGCTTTGGCTCAACGGGATTCGTCGGAAACGGGCGAAGCATGTTCGGTTCATCTGGTAGTTTTACCAGTGTACTTGAAGAAAGGGCGATTATGAGTGCAAGTCCAGTTTGTTGTTCTCGGTGTCGGATGTGGGAGCTCCTGGAGTCAGCTCGCCTCCCGGACGCCCATTTCTGCGCCGGTTGCATCAAACTGCAGCTCCTAAGGGACCGCGTTACGGTACGGGAGCTGCAGCTCGATGATCTTCGTCTGGTCAGGGAAAATGAGGAGCTGATAGATAGGAGTTACAGGCAGGTGGTGACACCGGGGCCACAGGAGAAAGACACGTGGGTCACAGTTTGGAAGGGGAAAGGTCAGGAACTAGAGAGCACCCCGGTGGCTGTGCCCCTTCAAAATAAGTACTCCTGTTTGAGTGCTGTTGGGGGGAGCAGCCTACCTGGGGGAAACAACAGTGGCCGTACCTTCGGCGCAGAGTCCGGCCCGGCAGCTCAGAAGGGTAGGGAAAGGGACGATGAGCAAACTGACCACAGCACCAGGGTACAGGGAGCCGTTCAAGTGGGGGGAGAAAAAAGAAATGCAGTAGAAATTGGGGATAGTACACTTTTGGATGCTGTTGGGGGGGCGGAGGGGGGGGGGACTTAGCATGGGTAAGCCATGGGGTACAGGTCGCTGACTCAGAGTCTGTCCTTGCTGCTAAGAAGGGAAGGGGGGAGAGGAGTAGAGGCTTAGTCAAAGAACAAAGAACAATACAGCACAGGAACAGGCCCTTCGGCCCTCCAAGCCCGCGCCGCTCCCTGGTCCAAACTAGACCATTCTTCTTTATCCCTCCATTCCCACTCCGTTCATGTGGCGATCCAGATAAATCTTAAACGTTCCCAGTGTGTCCGCCTCCACCACCTTGCCCGGCAGCGCGTTCCAGGCCCCCACCGCACTCTGTGCAAAATACGTCCTTCTGATATCCGTGTTGAACCTCCCCGCCTTCCCCCGCCGCCACCATCCCCCGCCCCGCCGCCCCCCTCACCTTGAACCTATGACCCCTCGTGAACGTCACCACCGACCAGGGGAAAAGCTTCCCACCGTTCACCCTATCTGTGCCTTTCATAATTTTATACACCTCGATTAGGTCACCCCTCATCCTCCGTCTTTCCAGGGAGAACAACCCCAGTTTACCCAATCTCTCCTCATAACTAAGCCGTTCCATACCAGGCAACATCCTGGTAAACCTCCTCTGCACTCTCTCTAAAGCCTCCACGTCCTTCTGGCAGTGTGGCGACCAGAACTGGGCGCAGTATTCCAAATGCGGCCGAACCAACGTTCTGTACAACCGCAACATCAGACCCCAACTTTTATACTCTATGCCCTGTCCTACAAAGGCAAGCAAGCCATGTCCCTTATTCACTACCTTCTCCACCTGTGACGTCACCTTCAGGGATCTGTGGACTTGCACACCCAGGTCCCTCTGCGTATCTACACCCTTTATGGTTCTGCCATTTATCGTATAGCTCCACCACCACCCCCGCCCCCACGTTAGTTCTTCCAAAATGCATCACTTATAATTACCCGGGTTATCCTTCCTACCCTTCTTAAATTACGGGAACACATTGGCTATCCTCCGATCCTCTGGGATCCCGCCTGTGTCCAGTGACGAGACAAAGATTTGCGTCAGAGGCCCAGCGATTTCATCTCTCCTCTCCCTGAGCAGCCTTGGATAGATTCCATCAGGCCCTGGGGATTTGTCAGTCTTTATATTCCCTAAAAAACCTAACACTTCCTCCCTTGTAATGGAGATTTTCTCCAACGGGTCAACACTCCCCTCCGAGACACTCCCAGTCAACACATCCCTCTCCTTTGTGAATACCGACGCAAAGTATTCATTTAGGATCTCCCCTACTTCTTTGGGCTCGAAGCATAATTCCCCACTTTTGTCCCTGAGAGGTCCGATTTTTTTCCCTGACAACTCCTTTGTTCCCAACGTATGAATAAAATGCCTTTGGATTCTCCTTAATCCTGTCTGCCAAGGACATTTCGTGACCCCTTTTTGCCCTTCTAATTCCTCGTTTGAGTTCTTTCCTACTTTCTTTGTATTCCTCCAGAGCTCCCTACGTTTTTAGCTGCCTGGGGACATTGGTCATTGGGGACTCCATTGTTAAAGGGACGGATAGGAGATTCTGCGGGAACGAGAGAGACTCGCGGTCGGTGTGTTGCCTCCCAGAAGCCAGAGTCCATGATGTCTCGGATCGTGTTTTCGAAATCCTTAAGAGGGAGAGGGACCAGCCCCAAGTTGTGGTTCACATCGGCACTCAAGACATAGGTAGGAAAAGGAATGGGGATAAGGCAGAAATTCAGGGAGTTAGGATGGTAGCTTAGGGCTCGAACAAACAGACTTGTTATCTCTGGTTTGTTACCCGTGCCACGTGATAGTGAGGAGAGGAATAGGGAGAGAGAGCAGTTGAACACGTGGTTACAGGGATGGTGCAGGAGGGAGGGTTTCAGGTACCTGGACCTCTTTCTGGGGTAGGTGGGACCTCTACAAACAGGATGGTCTGCACCTGAACCAGAGCGGTACCAATATCTTGGGGGGGAAATTTGCTAATGCTCTTCGGGAGGGTTTAAACTAATTCAGCAGGGGGGTGGGTATCTGAACTGTAGCTCTGGTGTACAGGAGGTTGAGAATTGTGAGGTCATGGATGAGGTTTCAGGGTCGCAGGAGTGCACTGGCAGGCAGGAAGGTGGTTTGAGCGCCAGGAGCATCCGGAATAAGGATGAGCTTGCAGCATGGGTTGGAACGTGGGATTTCGATGTTGTGGCCATCTCGGAGACATGGATAGAGCAGGGACAGGAATGGTTGTTGCAGGTTCCGGGGTTTAGATGTTTCAGTAAGTGCAGGGAAGGTGGTAAAAGAGGGAGAGGTGTGGCATTGTTAGTCAAGGACAGTATTACGGTGGCAGAAAGGACATTTGATGAAGACTCGTCTACTGAGGTAGTTTTGGCTGACGTTAGAAACAGGAAAGGAGAGGGCACCATGTTGGGAGTTTTTTATAGACCTCCGAAAAGTTCCAGAGATATAAAGGAAAGGATTGCTAAGATGATTCTGGATAGGAGTGAAAGTAACAGGGTAGTTGTTATGGGGGACTTTAACTTTACAAATATTGACTGGAAAAGCTGAAGTTCGAGTGCTTTAGAGGGGTCGGTTTTTGTCCACTGTGTGCAGGAAGGTTTCCTGACGCAGTATGTAGATAGACCAACAAGAGGCGAGGCCACATTGGATTTGGTAATGGGGAATGAACCAGACCGGGTGTTAGATTTGGAGGTAGGTGAGCACTTTGGTGATAGTGACCACAATTCGATTACGTTTACCTTAGCAATGGAAAGGAATAGGTATATATCGAACGGCAAGATTTATAGCTGGGGGAAAGGAAATTATGATGCGATTAGGCAAGGTTTAGCTGGTATAGGTTGGGGAAGGAAACTGCAGGGGATGGGCACAATTGTAGTGTGGAGTTTGTTCCTGGAACAGCTACTACGCGTCCTTGATAAATATGTACCTGTCAGGCAGGGAGGAAGCAGTCGTGTGAGGGTATCGTGGTTTACTAAGGAGGTTGAATCTCTTGTAAAGAGGAAGAAGGAGACTGATTTTAAGATGAGACATGAAGGCTCAGTTAGGGCGCTTGAGAGTTTCAAGTTAGCCAGGAAGGACCTAAAGAAAGAGTTAAGAAGAGCCAGGAGGGGACATGAGATGCCTTTGGCAGGTCGGTTCAAGGAAAAGTCTAAAGCTTTCGATAGGTACATCAGGAGTAAAAGAATGACTAGGGTAAGATTAGGGCCAGTCAAGGACAGGAGTGGGAAGTTGTGCGTGGAGTCTGAAGAGATAGGAGAGGCACTCAATGAATATTTTTCGTCCGTATTCACACTGGAGAGGGACAGTGTTGTCGAGGGGAGTACTGAGATGCAGGCTGTTGGACTGGATAGGATTGATGTTCATAAGGAGGAGGTGTTAGCAAATCTGGAAAGGGTAAAAATAGATAAGTCCCCTGGGCCAGATGGGATTTATCCTAGGATTCTCTGGGAGGCTAGAGAGGAGATTGCAGAGCCTTTGGCTTTGATCTTTGGGTCGTCATTGTCTACAGGAACAGTGCCAGAAGACTGGAGGATAGCAAATGTTGTCCCCTTGTTCAAGATGGGGAGTAGGGACAACCCTGGTAATTATAGACCGGTGAGCCTTACTTCTGTTGTTGGCAAAGTTTTGGAAAGGTTGATAAGAGATAGGATTTATAGTCATCGAGAAAGGAATAATTTGATTAGGTTTTGTGAAGGGTAGGTCGTGCCTCACGAACCTTATTGAGTTCTTTCAGAAGGTGACCAAAGAGGTGGATGAGGGTAAAGCGGTTAATGTGGTGTATATGGATTTCAGCAAAGCGGTTGATAAGGTTCCCCATGGTCAGCTTTTGCAGAAAATATGGACACATGGGATTGAGGGTGATTTAGTGGTTTGGATCAGGAATTGGCTCGCTGTAAGAAAAAGGAGGGTGGTGGTTGATGGGAAATGATCATTCTGGAGTTCAGTTACTGGTGGTGTACCTCAAGGATCTGTTTTGGGGTCACTGCTGTTTGTCATTTTTACAAATGACCTGGATGAGGGCGTGGAAGGATGCTTCAGTAAATTTGCAGATGACACTAAATTCGGTGGAGTTGAAGACAGTGCGGAGGGAAGTGGCAGGTTACAGAGGGACATAGATAAGCTGCAGAGCTGGGCTGAGAGGTGGCAAATGAAGTTTAATGCGGAAAAGTGCGAGGTGATTCACTTTGGAAGGTGTAACAGGAATACAGAGTACTGGGCTAATGGTAAGATACTTGGTAGTGTGGATGAACAGAGGGATCTGGGTGTCCATGTGCATAGATCCCTGAAAGTTTGCACCCAGGTTGATAGGGTTGTTAAGAAGGCGTACGGTGTGTTAGCTTTTATTGGTAGAGGGGTTGAGTTTCGGAGCCATGAGGTCACGTTGCAGCTGCACAAAACTCTGGTGCGGCCGCACTTGGAGTATTGCGCACAGTTCTGGTCACCGCATTATAGGAAATATGTGGAAGCGTTGGAAAGAGTGCAGAGGAGATTTACCAGGATGCTGCCTGGTCTGGTGGGAAAATCGTATAGAATCATAGAATCATAGAATCCTACAGTGCAGAAAGAGGCCATTCGGCCCATCGAGTCTGCACCAACCACAATCCCACCCAGGCCCTATCCACATATCGCTACATATTTACCCACTAACCCCTTAACCTATGCATCCCGGGACACTAAGGGGCAATTTAGAATGGCCAATCAACCTAACCCGCACATCTTTGGACTGTGGGAGGAAACCGGAGCACCCGGAGGAAACCCACGCAGACACGGGGAGAATGTGCAAACTCCACACAGACAGTGACCGGAGCCAGGAATCGAACTCAGGTCCCTGGACCTAGCCACTGTGCTACCATGCCGCCGTATGAGGAAAGGCTGAGGCACTTGAAGTTGTTTTCATTAGAGAGAAGAAGGTTAAGAAGTGGCTTAATAGAGGCATACAAGATGATCAGAGGATTAGATAGGGTGGACAGTGAGAGCCTATTTCCTCGGATGGTGATGGCGAACACGAGGGGACATCGCTTTAAATTGAGGGGTGAGAGATATAGGACAGATGTTAGAGGTAGGTTCTTCACTCAGAGAGTAGTAAGGGCGTGGAATGCCCTGCCTGCAGCAGTAGTGGACTTGTCAACATTGAGAGCGTTCAAATGGTTATTGGATCAACAAATGGATGATATTGGAATAGTGTTGATTAGAGGGGCCTTAGATTGGTTCCACTGGTCGGCACAACATCGAGGGCCGAAGGGCCTGTACTGCGCTGTAATGTTCAATGTTCTCTGTTCTATGCTCTCACACCTCAACATGCCCCTTTCCCTCTCCCCCCCACACCCCCTTTCCCTCTCCCCCCACACCCTCTTTCTCTCACCCCCGACACCCCCTTTCCATCTCACCCCAACACCCCCCTTTCCCTCTCCCCCCACAGACTCCATTCCCTCTCCCCTCCACACCCCCTTTCCCTCTCCCCCAACACACCCCTTTCCCTCTCCCCCCCACAGCCCCCTTTCCCTCTCCCCCCACCCTCCCCTTTCCCTCTCCCCCCACACACCCCTTTCCCCCTCACCCCACTTTCCCTCGCCCCCACAGCCCCCTTTCCCTCTCCCCCCACACCCCCTTTCCCTCTCCCCCCACACCCCCCTTTCCCTCTCCCCCCACACCCCCCTTTCCCTCCCCCCCACACCCCCTTTCCCTCTCCCCCCACACCCCCCTTTCCCTCCCCCCCCACACCCCCCTTTCCCTCTCCCCCCACACCCCCGTTTCCCTCTCCCCCCACACCCCCGTTTCCCTCTCCCCCCACACCCCCCTTTCCCTCTCACCCCACACCCCCTTTCCCTCTCCCCCCCCACACCCCCCTTTCCCTCTCATGTCAACATCCTTCTTTCCCTCTCCCCCCCACACCCTCCTTTCACTCTCCCCCCCACACCCCCCTTTCCCCTCTCCCCCCACACCCTCCTTTCCTTCTCCCCCCCACACCCTCCTTTCCCTCTCCCCCCACACCCCCTTTCCCTCTCCCCCCCACACCCCCCTGTCCCTCTCCCCCACACACCCCCCTTTCCCTCTCCCCCCCACACCCCCCTTTCCCTCTCATGTCAACATCCTTCTTTCCCTTCACATAACGACTCCACCTTGACACCCCCCTGTCACACACAAACCCCTACACACCTCCCGCTCGAGGAAATGATGCAGTGTGAAGGGACATGGGGACAATGGACACATTTGTAAAGGAGTGGATCGCTAGTATCTGAAATGTAGAGTCTGATCATCAGCCGGAAGCAAATTCAATCCAGAATTTCAAAGGGAAATGGGAAGCTGAAGGGTAAATATGTTCAGGGTTACGAGATGAGAGACACATCAAATGAGCCATGATCTTATGGACTGGATGACCAGTCTCGAGGGGCTGAATGATCTCCTGCAGGGACGTAAGCTTGTCCGCCCCCTCCCCCCCTTCGCCCACCCCCACGACTGTCCTTCCAAGTGAATGTTTGATGGATGAGTGCAGGGGCAGAGTCCTGTGTCTAATTGGTGCTGTATCTGACCTGAGAGAGATGTATAAACACAGTGTAGAGAGAGGTGCATTCTGTATGCAATCGCTCATTCCACACAACCCCTCACTCCCAGCCCCCAAACCTCAACACCAATCTTCTTATCACTACCCACACAATTACATCACTAAATTCATTTTATTATCAATATATATCCAGGTAGATGCCTGACCTCAGTCCCACTGTCATTACCCACCAGGTGCATCACTGACTTCATTCTTATTATCCACAGACAAACTAATGCACCACTCACCTCACTCTCGCTGCTTAGTCCTTGTAACCTCCACATTACAACATCGATTAAGGACAACACAGCAAAAGTGTTACACAAACTGTCTCAAACACTGTCTGACACACATCTACTATCTTTATTTTAAATCCCGCCGGGTACTTGTCATCATATGACACAGGTTGAAGGTGTGTGGGGGAAAGTTTAGAGGAGATGTGCGATGCAGGTTTTTTACACAAAGGGTGGTGAAGGTCTGGAACGCGCTGCCCGGGGAGGGGGTGGGAGCAGGTACAATAGCGGCATTTAAGGGGCAACTAGACAAGTACATGGATAGGATGGGAATGGAAGGATACGGACTCTGTATTGAACCGGTTGAAATAGCAGAGGAACTCAATCAATACTTTGCTTCAGTATTCACAGTGGAAAAGGATCTTGGTAGTTGCAGTGCAGACTTGCAGTGGACTGAGAAGATTGAGCATGTGGGCATTAGGAAAGAGGATGTGTTGGAGCTGTTGAAAAGCACCAAGTCAGATAAATCACCGGGACCGGATGGGAGGTACCCCAGGTTACTGTGGGAGGCGAGGGAAGAGATTGCTGATCCTCTGGCAATTCTCTTTGCGTCGTCATTGGAGACAGGAGAGGTTCCGGAGGATTGGAGGATGGCGGATGTGGTTCCGTTATTCAAGAAAGGGAAAAGAGATAGCCCAGGAAATTATAGACCGGAGAGTCCAACCTCAGTGGTAGGTACGTTGATGGAGAAGATCCTGAGAGGCAGGATTTATGAACATTTGGAAAGGAATAGCATGATCAGAAGTAGCCAGCACGGCTTTGTCCGAGGCAGATCATGCCTTACGAGTCTGATTGAGTTTTTTGAAGATGTGACGAGACTCTTAAAGGGGGAAAAGCGGGAGATGTGGTTTATGTGGATTTCAGTAAGGCATTTGATAAGGTGCCCCATGCAAGGGTTATGGAGAAAGTGAAGGGGCATGGGATAGAATTGGACATTGCTTTGTGGATTCAGAACTGGCTTGCCCACAGAAGGCAAAGTGTGGTTGTAGTTGGGTCTTTTTCAGAGTGGAGGTCGCTCATCAGTGGGGTGCCCCAGGGATCTGTTCTGGGACCCTTGCTCTTTGTGATTTTTATAAATGACCTGGATGAGGAAGTGGAAGGATGGGTTGGCAAGTTTGCTGATGACACAAAATTTGGAGGTGTTGTGGATAGTGTAGAGGGATGTCAGCAGTTGCAACGAGACATAGATAAGATGCAAGAGTGGGTGGGGAAGTGGCAGATGGACTTCAACCCAGAGAAGTGTGTGATGGTTCATTTTGGCAGGTCGAATAGGATGGAAGAATATAATATTGAGGGTAAGACGCTTGGCAGTGTGGAAGAACAGAGGGATCTTGGCGTCCGGGTTCATAGGACGCTCAAAGTGGGTTCGCAGGTAGAGGCTGTGGTTAAGAAGGCGTATGGAATACTGGCCTTCATCAGTCGACTGCTCAGGGAGACGAGAGATGAAATTGCTGGTCCTCTGACGGAAATCATTGTCGCTTCTTTGGACACGGGTGAGGTCCCTGAGGATTGGAGGATAGCGAATGTGGTCCCGTTGTTTAAGAAGGGTAGCAGGGATAACCCAGGAAATTATAAGCCGGTGAGCTTGACGTCCGTGGTCGGGAAGTTGTGAGAGAGGGTTCTTAGAGACAGGATGTATGTGCATTTAGAACGGAACAATCTCATTAGTGACAGACAGCATGGTTTTGTAAGAGGGAGGTCGTGCCTTACAAATTTGGTGGAGTTTTTTGAGGAAGTGACAAAAACGGTTCATGAAGGAAGGGCCGTGGATGTCGTCTATATGGATTTCAGTAAGGCATTTGACAAAGTCCCACATGGCAGGTTGGTTAAGAAGGTTAAGGCTCATGGGATACAAGGAGAAGTGGCTAGATGGGTGGAGAACTGGCTTGGCCATAGGAGACAGAGGGTAGTGGCCGAAGGGTCTTTTTCCGGCTGGAGGTCTGAGACCAGTGGTGTACCGCAGGGCTCTGTACTGGGGCCTCTGCTATTTGTGATATATGCAAATGATTTAGAAGAAGATGTAACTGGTGTAATCAGCAACTTTGCGGATGACACGAAGATGGCTGGACTTGCGGATAGCGAAGAGCATTGTCGGGCAATACAGCAGGATATAGATAGGCTGGAAAATTGGGCGGAGAAGTGGCAGATGGAGTTTAATCCGGATAAATGCGAAGTGATGCATTTTGGAAGAAATAATGTCGGGAGGAGTTATAGAATAAATGGCAGAGTCATCAGGAGTATAGAAAAACAGAGGGACCAAGGTGTGCAAGTCCACAAATCCTTGAAGGTGGCAACACAGGTGGAGAAGGTGGTGAAGAAGGCATATGGTATGCTTGCCTTTATAGGACGGGGTATAGAGTATAAAAACTGGAGTCTAATGATGCAGCTGTATAGAACGCTGGTTAGGCCACATTTGGAGTACTGCGTCCAGTTCTGGTCGCCGTACTACCAGAAGGACGTGGAGGCATTGGAGAGAGTGCAGAGAAGGTTTACCAGGGTGTTGCCTGGTATGGAGGGTCTTAGCTCTGAGGGGAGATTGGATTAACTTGGGTTGTTCTCCCTGGAAAGACGGAGAATGAAGGGAGATCTAATAGAGGTGTACAAGATTATGAAGGGAAAAGATAGGGTGAACGGTGGGAAGCTTTTTCCCAGGTCGGAAGTGACGATCACGAGGGGTCACGGGCTCAAGCTGAGAGGGGCGAAGTATAACTCAGATATCAGAGGGATGTTTTTTACACAGAGGGTGGTGGGGGCCTGGAATGCGCTGCCAAGTAGGGTGGTGGAGGCAGGTACGCTGACATCGTTTAAGACTTACCTGGATAGTCACATGAGCAGCCTGGGAATGGAGGGATACAAACGATTGGTCTAGTTGGACCAAGGAGCGGCACAGGCTTGGAGGGCCGAAGGGCCTGTTTCCTGTGCTGTACTGTTCTTTGTTCTTTGTTCTTTGAGTTCAGAAATCGGGAGATAATGCTGCAGCTGTATCGGACCTTGGTCAGACCCGACCTGGAGTACTGTGCCCAGTTCTGGTCGCCTCATTACAGAAAGGATGTGGAAGCCATAGAACGGGTGCAGAGGAGATTTACGAGGATGTTGCTGGGATTAAGTGGTATGCCTGATGAGGATAGGTTGAGAGAGCTAGGTCTATTCTCCTTGGAGAGGCGAAGGATGAGAGGTTACCACTTAGAGGTGTATAAGATGTTGAGAGGTATTGATGGAGTGGATTCTCAGAGGCTTTTACCCAGGGCTGAAATGGTTGTCACGAGAGTCCACAGGTTTAGGGTGCTGGGGAGCAGGTACAGAGGAGATGTTAGGGGTAAGTTTTTCACTCAGAGGGTGGTGGGTGCGTGGAATCGGCTGCCGGTAGTGGTGGTGGAAGCGGATTCGATTGAGTCTTTCAAGAGACTTTTGGATAGGTTCATGGAGGTTAGTAAGATAGAGGGTTATAGATGAGCCTAGAAGATAAGGAAATTGTTCGGCGCAACTTGTGGGCCGAAGGGCCTGTTTGTGCTGTCGCTTTTCTATGTTCTATGTTCTAAGGAAACGTAAGAGTGCAGAATGTAGTGTTACAGTCATAGCTAGGGTGCCTAGAAAGATCAACTTGATGCAAGTTAAGTCCATTCAAAAGTCCGATGGCAGCAGGGAAGAAGCTGTTCTTGTGTCGGTTGGTACGTGAGATCAGAATTTTGTATATTTTTGCTGATGAAGAAGGTGGAAGAGAGAATGTCCGGGGTGCGTGGGGCCCTGAATTATGGTGGCTGCTTTGCCGAGGTAGCGGGAAGTGTAGACAGAGTCAATGGGTGGGTGGCTGGTTTGAGTGATGGATTGGGCTACAATCATGACCTTTTGTACTTGCTTGCAGTCTTGGGCAGAGCAGGAGTCATACCAAGCTGTGATACAGCCTGAAAGAATGCTTTCTATGGTTCATCTGTAAACGTTGGTGAGAATCATAGCTGACATTCCAAATGTCCTTAGTCTTCTGAGAATGTAGAGGCGTTGGTGGGCTTTCCTAACTATATTGTTGGCACGGGAGGACCAGGACATGTCTGATAGTGATCTGGACACCTAAAAACATGAAGCTCTCGACCCTTTCCCCTTCGATTGATGGATGTCAGAGCCAGCAGAACGTCACCATTAAGGCACGCTGCTTGGCTTTTCTTTGGTACTGGGATGATGGTCGTCTTCTTGAAGCAGATAGGGAACTCCGTTTGTTGTAAAGAAAGCTGAAGATGATTGTAAATACCCCCGCCAGCTGATACGCGCAGTGTGTGAGTGTTCATCCGTGTACCTCATCCGGGCCAGTCGCTGTCCATGGGTTGACTTTCGAATCGGCTGTTCTGACATCAGCAATTGTGAGCTCAGACACAGCTGCATCCGAGGCTTCTGGGGTGGAGGGCATGCTCATGCTGACCTCATGCTCAACACGGACATAGTGTGCATTGAACTGATTAGAAATGGGTTTGGTGAAGCCAGCGATTTTACACACCTTCATCTTGTAGCCTGCTATGTCTTGCAGACCTTGGCATAGTCGGTGGGGGTCCGTCTGGCTATCATGGGGCACTAGGTTGGTCTGAAACTGTTTTTTTGCATCTTTGATGGATCTGTGATGATCATATCTGGCTGTCTTGTAGAGGTCAGGGTCGTCTAACTTGAATGCCTCAGACCTGGACTTCAGAAAGCAGTGGATATCCCTGATCATCCATGGTTTCCGGTTGGGAAACACACGCAATATCTTCTTGGGCACACAGTCTCCTACACATTTCCGAATGATGTCAGTTACTGTAGTGGCGTACTCGCTCAGGTTGTTCGTAGAGTTTTTAAATACTGACCTGTCCACTGACTCTAAGCAGTCACGTAGGAGATCTTTCGTTTCCTCAGATCAACATTGCATGAAATTATTGAATGGATCATCCCGCTTTAGCCTTTGTGTGTCAGCCTGTCGCAGGAGCACAGTCTTGTGGTCTGATTTGTCTCACTCTCTCTTACCCCAGTTGTGTCTTACCTGATGCAGACGCTCAAAGAACAAAGGCAAAGAAATGGACAGCACAGGAATAGGCCCTTCGACCCTCTCCAAACCTGTGCTGATCATGGTGCCCTATTTTAAAATAAAACCTGCTGCGCTTACTCGGTCAGTATCCCTCTTACCTCCTATTAATGCATCAATCCAGATGCCTCTTAAATGTTGCTAATGTGCCTGATTCCACCACCTCCCCTGGCAGCGCATTCCAGGCACCGACACTCTCTGTGTGGAAAACATCCCCCGCACATCTCCCTTAATATTTCATCCTGCCATCTTGAACCTGTGCCTCCTTGTAACTGAACCTTCCACCCTCGGAGAAAACCCTCTGACTATCCACCCTGTCTGTGCCTACCACAATTTTGTAGGCCTCTATCAGGTCTCCCCTCAGCCTTCATCTTTCCAGTGAAAACAATCCTGATTTATTCAACCTCTCCTCATAGCCAGCGGAGCTGACTTCTCTCTAAGTTAAGTTACTGTTATAAACACCATTCCTCTCATAATAACTGCTTGCCCCATCATCACGCCCTCACTCCCGCCCCATCTATCCTTCTGTCTTCCTCTTTTTCACTTTCACTCGCTCAGAGTCTTCCTCTCTCACTCTTATCCATTCATTTTCCCAGCCTCGCACCCTTTCTAGATTCAGCCCATCCCACAAGCCGTCCCTCTGTCTCGTGCTCATCTCTCTCCTTCCACATCTGGGCACGTTTCTGAACACTGTATCAGATGTGGGTCCAGTGTCATTGCTGGTCACAGTGAAATCTGTTATTTTACTGCTCTAAGAGGTGATGTGATTGTATCTGCTGCAGGGCCTGAATTTTCTGAGATGTCCCATTGTTTCTGAATATTTTCTCAGTTTGAGAAGCTGCAGTAGATTTCGGGATTATAAACAAATTTATTTGCAGACTAAATAGTTGCAAATTATTGATCAACAGAATTTTGCAATTGATGCTAAACTCTAACCTACTTAAATCACATCACAGAATGTCCACAGTTAACGATCACACAGAGAGACACGGTAATAATTGGGACTCAATTACTGAAATGTCACAGTCCAGTAACAGATATCACTGAAACTATCTGAGATCTAGAGGTGGGACTGATGGTGTTTGAGTGGACAGCATCTTTCCACTTGTTATTAGTTGAAAAATGTCATCAACAGAATCCAGTGTTTGGAAAGAAGTCAATACTAAAAATAAATATTTTCCATCACTGAACTCAATGTCGTAATCTGTTTGTTCATATATTTAAAAAAACCTTCAAACCAGGTTTCTGCCGGAATGTCCCTAAGGTGACTTTACAGTGTATAAATTAAAGGCTTTGGGAATATATAACATCAGATGTTAAAGTCAGAGAGACTGCCAGCAGCTCGAAGGGACACATCACTTCACACTGAAAATTATGATTCCAATTCGAATAGCTGAGAAAATATTCTACCCAATCATCGCCATTATTGGTGTTCCCGGTGAGTGACTCGAACCATTGAGGTTGTGTAAATCTGTGTGTGAACGGCTCTGTGATTCTAAACTCTGAGTGAAAATGCTCCATGCTGATCTCGTGGTCACTGTTATAAAGACACCACGTCAACGATGTAATTTACTTAAATCAAATGGCTTGAAATATCTCTGTGGTTTTAATCCTTTTCATCAACTGACAATGCGCCTCTGTATGTTATTCACGGGCTCACTGCTCAATGAAGTTAATGTATTGAGGAGTGAACTACTCAATCTTATCTGTTGTAAGATTGGACCTCAGTGAAGGTGATCTCTCTGAAATAATGTTCAGTGGGAGTAAGAATATAATGGAAATTTGAGTGTGGGTCACTAACCGGAATGGAATACCTGACACCAGTGAACAAGTATTGCAGGGTATATTTGTCAATGTAAAATTGTACTGATTGTGGTTCTTTCAACTGAGTGGAATATCTGATCGAAGTCTCCATTAATATCTGGCACCATCTGTCCAGGTAGAATTGTATTGTGTTTCGGAAAAGAATTGCAATGAAATAAGTTGTTTCAGTTTTAAATATATCCTATTTTAATTTGGTGAGTGAGATGTCCATTCTGTGGAGCTGCCTCAGTCTTTTATCTTTGGAATATGTTGAAAACAGGAAGAGTTTGGCTTTGTTTGGTGGTCAGTGGATGATGTGAAATTTCTCCATACCTCGGCTTTGTATTGAAAAGAAAGAGGTTTCAGCGACATTCTGATATTTAAACAAACCAAGTACAAACCGTGCAGTATTCCGTGATTGTCAAACATTTTGTGCATTGTTCACATTTCCATTGATCTATAAATGAACTCCAGTGGTTTTTTTTCTGGGTTGTTGTGGTTCTCTCTAAACTGTGTTGATTCTGAAAGCGATTTGTGAATCTGATCACCTGAAGCCCTGAACTCCTCGAAAACATTCAGATACTTGATTTCGACAGAGTGATTGGGAAACATATTGTTCTGATCAGAATGAAGAATCTGATACTTAGCTGTGGTGAAATTAATTTCCAATTCCAATACCCAATTTGCAAGTTTATAATTTATTATTAATATGTTATTGTGTTGAGTTGTATTCTTCCACTCTGCTCATTCTCATTCTCAGTTTGGATTGGTTGGTAAATTTTGGAACTATAGTTTTGTTTCCCTGTTCCATATTTTTGATGTAAATGGTGATGGACAGTGATCCCAGCGCTGATCCTTGTGGAAAACCACTTCCCAACTTCCAGCAATCAGAGTAAATCCCTTTAACTCCCACTGCCTGTGTTGTGTCTTTGTAACCAGCTTCTAGTCATTCTGCTGCTGGTCCTCTAACTCCACTTGCTCTGAGTTTACTGAAGTCTGTTAACTTACTGAAGGTATCTAGAAACACCATGTGTCGGACATCGACCAGATCATTCCTGATAATTGGGAAAATTATTCAATGAAATCTGTCAAGAATGATCTTAAGTTTGGAACATGTGCTGAATGCTCTTTATCACAGCCTGTGTTACTTGATGTATTTTTTTACTCTTCTGAAGTTAGTTCATTTATTTTTTTATGTTGAGGTTGTGACTGGACAACTGCTCTTTGGATTTTTAAAAAATTAATCTCTGTTTAAACTCAAGAAAAAAACATAAATCTTCTATTGTTTTCCATTCCAGTGGGTAACTTCTGAGGATCAGCTGCTTAAGAAGGCAGACACGACAATTTTCTTTATTAGCTGATGGATCGAAGATAGGAGCAGGGAGGTGATGATGGAGATGTATGAAACACTCATTTGTCTTCAGCTCGAGGACTGTGAGGAGTTCTGGTGGCCTCACGAGACGGAGGATGTGATTGCTCTGGAAGGAACGCAAAGGAGATTCACCAGGATGTTGCCTGGGCAGCAGTGTTACTGCAGTGAAGACAGGCTGGTTAGGGTGGGGTTGCTTTCCACAGAACAGTGAAGGCGGAGCGTGGACATCATTGAGGTGTTCAAAATTATGAGGGACAAAGATAGGATAGTTGAGAAGAAACTTCTTCCCCTGAGCAGAGGGCTCAATGTCCAAGGTGTGTAGACTAAGGTCAGCAGCAGGAGGGTTACAGGGTTTCTGAGGAAAATAAAATGTTCCTGTGTCATTTCAGAAATGCTGCTGGTCATCCTGCACAGCAAGATCCCACAATCACACTGCAATGTGGGAGCAGCCAGATTTAAAACACTATTGTAGGTGTGAATTGGTGAAAAGCTAAAACACATCATCACAGATTCACCCTCAGTAACACAATCACTGTTTAACAATCCAGCCTCTTGGGAGGAGCAAGGGATTGATTAAGGAAAGAAAAATAGAATATGAAAGTAATCTACCGTGGAACATAACAACTGACTTCAAAAAATATCTATCGGTATGTAAAGAGAAACAGATTGACAAACTAGGACCTTTGCAGTCAGAAATGGGAGATCCCATAACGGGGAACAAAGTAATAGCTGAGGAATTAAATTGTACATTACTTCGATCTTCAGAAAGGAAGACATGAATAACGTGCCAAAGGTTCTGAGAGGAACAAGTTTTAGAGAGAAGCTGAAGGAAATTTGAATTTGTAGAGAAATGGTTTTGGGGAAAATGATGGGATTGAAGGTGGATAAATCTCCAGGTCCTGATAATCTTCATCCCAGAGTACTTAAGGAAGTCTTCCTGGGAATATGAGGTCCAATGGTGGTTATTTTCCTATTTTATTGGACTCTGGGCTGGTTCCTACAGATTGGAGGGTAGCTAATGCAAGCCCGGTATTCAGACAGGACTGGAGAGAGAAAACAGTGAACTATAGACCAGTGAGCCTAACGTCGGTGCTGGGGAAGTTGCAAGAGTCAAATTTCAAGGATTTGATAACTCGGCATTTGGAAGGCAGCGCCATAATCAGACAAAGGCAGCATGGATTTACTAAAGGGAAATCATGATTGGAATATCTTGGAATTGTTTGAGGGTGGAACCGGTAGAGTTGACCGAGGGGAACCAGTGGATGTGGTTTATTTAGTCTTCCAGCAGGGTTACTGAATGCATCATCTCCAAATTTGCAGATGTTACAAAGCTGGGTGGGAGGGTGAACTGTGAGGAAGGTGCAGAGAATATTCAGCGTGATTTGGACAGGCTGAGGGTGTGGTCATACACATGGCAGATGCAGTTTAATGTGGATCACTGTGAGGATATCGACCCTGGTAGGAATATTAGGAAGACAAGTTATTATTGAATGGGTGTAAATTGAGGGAGGTGGATTCTCATCAAAACCTTGGTCTCCTCGTGCATCATTCACTGCACGGAACCAGGCAGGTACAGCAGGCAGGAATGGAGCTAAATGGTCTGTAAGCTTTCATAGCGAGATGATTCCTATTCAGGGATAGGGATGAGTTGCTGCAATTTATAAAGGATTGGAGAGGCCACACCTGGAGAGTTTTGTACAGTTTTGGTGTCCTTATCTGAGGAAGGATGTCCTTGCTATAGAGGAAGTACAGCGACGGTTTACCAGGCTGATTCTTGGGATGGCAGGTCTGTCATATGAGGAGAGATTAGATTGGTTAGGATTATATTCAATAGAAATCTGTAGAGTGAGAGGGGACCTCATAGAAACCTATTAAATTCTAACAGAATGAGGCAGGGTCGATTCAGAAAGAATGTTCCCAATGGTGGGGAGTCGAGAACTCGGGGTCATAGTTTTAGGATTAGGGACAAACCTTTTGGAGCTGAGGTGGGGAGAAATTTATTCAGTCAGAGGGTGGTGAATATGTGGAATTCACTACCACCGAATGTTGTTAAGGCAAATGCATTCAGAATAGTGAGAGGGGATCTCAGAGAAACTTGTAAAATTCAAACAGGATTCGAACGGGTCGATTCAGAAAGAAAGTTACCAATGGTGGGGGAGTCCACAACTCGCTGTCTTCGTTTGATGATAAGGGAAAACCTTTTTAGAACTGAGGTGGGGAGAAATTTCTTCAGTCAGAGGGTAGTGAATGTGTGGAATTCACAGGCGTTCTGTGACTTCAAAAATAAATTAGATCTCGCTCTCGGGGCTAAAGGGATAAAAGGATATGGGGTCAGGGTGAATCAAGATATTAAATTTGATGATCAGCCACAATAAAATTGAATGGTGGCGCAAGCTCCTACTCACGCTTCTAGTTTATATGTTTCAATGACTGGGGGGCTC
This sequence comes from Mustelus asterias, assembly GCF_964213995.1. Taxonomy (NCBI): domain Eukaryota; kingdom Metazoa; phylum Chordata; class Chondrichthyes; order Carcharhiniformes; family Triakidae; genus Mustelus; species Mustelus asterias. Next base: position 19,080 of record NW_027593291.1, read on the forward strand.
GCCTGGAATGATACAGTGGAGGACCCCCTAAACACGTCCTCTCTCCCCCCACCCACCCTCCCTCACCCCCCAACCCCCTCCCCCCGACAATTTATCTTCTCACCGCTCCCTTCCTCTCGGCCTTCTCTCTCTCTCTCTCTCTCTCTTACACCTTCCTCTTTTTCTCTCTCTCCCTCACTGATAACACAATCTAATGAGAACGTTGGGTGAGAGAGTTTGAAAACCGACAATTGCATCCTGAGTGGAATGAATTGACGCGGCTGCTGCAGTTTTATTAAACGATTCAACTCATAAAATTAAACACAGTAACTGTATGGAATGAAGCGAATGGAAAAGGCATCCTGAGGGCCCTGAGATTAGGCCTTGAATTGAGGCCTAGTCCCAGAGGATGCAATAAACCTTGGGGACAAAGAACAGAATTCTCCCCACCCCCAGTGAAACAGAACTGTCCTTTCCAGCCCCAAAACATCCCACACACGGAGGGAAAGGGCAAGAGGGAAAAGAGAACCACTGTTCCCCACCCTCTGTCCCGCCCGCACACCCCTCACACACCCCACAACAATAAAACAAAACACAAGGGGGTTTTATTTTACATGAACTACAAGATGCAACATTGAAGCAAATGGTTGGAGAGAGAGAGGGAACGTTGTGATGACAGAGGCCGAGATATTGAACCCCCTGCCCTACCCACTCCCTCATAAAAAATGATAAATCCTCCAAATCGCACCACCCTGTCTAAAAACACAAACAGGACACAGGGATTGAGCATAAGTCTTTACCAAGGCCAGGGGTTTGATTTTTAGCCCCTCCACCCTCCCAAATTTCCCTTTTAAGTTGTGTGGTTACAATTTGCAGTTCTGTATATGCTGCAGGTCATTGATGCACAGCAGGATTCCATGCGCAGCAATGTTTCCACACCGCCCAGCCCAGTCGGCAAGTGGCTCAAACATCAACTGGGAAGAAACTGTTCATTCCCTCAGGATACATTTCAAAACAGACTGTCTCAGGACTGGAGTGTTTGAACATCACGCTTTCTGGAAAGATGTGACAGGGACATCAGCAGTTACTGCTCTCAGGAAACCCTCTACCCCCGAATCCTGTGACATTTTCCCTCCACCCCAACTCCACAATGTTCAGCTATCTCTCCCCCTGTTTAACCTGATCCTCCCGTTTCTCTCTCACTCCCACATTCTGTAACATCAGCCTTTCCTCAGCCTGTGCCCCAACTCTCTCACTCCCTCTCTCTCACAAGCCATATAATGGAGATACAGAGACACAGATAGAGAGACAGTGACATGAGACAGAGGTTGATGCCCTTTTAACAAGCCACGCCAAATTCCCCAAAGAGGAACACCTTGCTTTGTGATGTGTGAAAGGTGTGTGGGAAGGTGTGAACTGTTCTTCATTAACATTTAGTGGTTAATCAACAGAAATATCTGACACTCAATTTAAGTGAACAATTAACAATTTATGTATTTAACCAGCAGGGAACTTTAGATAAAGAAGTAGCATTGTGATTAAAGTAAGATTCTACTGGAATGCAGTTCAAATAAACACAAGGACATTCACTAACAGAAAAAAAAAGAACATAATTTAGGAAAACCTTTGGAGTTCGTCTCTCTATTCCGCTGCTTGCGAGTTACTTCTGATTCAGATCGATAGATGGAGAGGTCTATTCAGTGATAATCAAAGCTGGAGAGAGCTGCTCTTTCCCTCTCTGGGCTTTGAGAGGTGGCAGTCCTTCAGTTGAACTGCAGGCAGGCAGTTGATCCCCTGTTTTTATACTGTGATGACCTCTGAATTTTCCTGCACCAGGATTGATCTGATCTTGTCAACAGCAATAAATTAACATTTGATAGCTTCCTGATAGCTGAGTGTCTTCTTTGAACTGATAGGCTGAACTCAAAATTCAAAAACCTGCAAAGCCTGTTGCCATGGTGACGCTAATACTTGGTCTTTGCTGCAAATCTTGCAGTCTGTGTACTCTGTCTGTACCTGCATTTGAAGCCTCCAAGCATTGACATAAGTCCAACTTTAAAGGGAGACAAAACCAGCTTTTAAAGGGACCACACTTCACAAACTCAGCTTCCCAACACCAGACATAGAGCGAGAGTTCCGACAATCACCGCCACAGCAAACTGTATTCAAATAGAACCCTGTGCATTTCATTTCACCCTCACATTTATCTCTCTGCCTCACACACATTTTTTATTCCACAATTACACCCGCTTCTAGTTAAAGAACTTTCATTCCAGGCCATCAAGAATTATTTACAGTGATGAGATTAATTGTTAATCTGACCTCACTGCTGTTAATTTAGAGATTTCTGATGCAACTTGTGCACGGGAAGATCCAAAGCACAGAGTCAGTTTCAAAATTCAGTTCAGAGTTTATGATAATTGTTTTCTGTGTGTGTGTGTTTCTTGTTCAAATGTACAAACTGAGGCTGGAATATTGGTCGCACAGTAAGATCCCACAGGCAGCAATGTGATATTGGCTGAATGTCCCCTCAGTCCTCTGCAGAAAGTGATCATGAACTCCCTCAGTCCCAATGTTCAAGTTGAAGCTTTTTTATATTCAAGGCCTTGGAGCCTTCTTTGCAGTCAGTGAGCTATTTTCAAAGAGGATGATCATTGTTACAAGGCAGGCAAAAGGCCCAGGAGTGTGCATGCACAGCAAGATCCCACAGCAGCCGCACTGTGAAACTAATCAAATGAGACACAGACCTTCCCCTGCGTCCATTCGCACACCTGCTGTGAGCCCCTCCCCCAAATCACCCAACACAAATCCCCACACACCTTCCACTCTGTGTGTGTGCATTGTCCCAAGTCAGGAGAATTCCCTTCACTTCCCTGGAAAGATGAAACTCTCTCTTAACACTGAGACAACCTTTAAAGCAAGTTCTGCAGCAAGATCGCACAAGGTGCAGTTCGCAGTGTGGAGTGTGTTTTACACCGTTTAATGGAATGTAACCATGAAAAGTGTGAGCTGATACCCTTTGGAAGGAGTAATTTGACAAGGAAGTCCTCAATGAATGTTCGGACTATAGGAAGATCTATGGTAGAATGTGACCTTGGCGTATTTGACCACAGATCTTTGAAAGCAGAAGGGCATGTTAGTAGGGAGGTGAAAATTGCATATGGGACACTTGCCTTTATCATTCGAGGCACAGATGACAAAAGCAGGGAAGTAATGTCGGAATTGCAAAGAGCAATTACAAAATGTTGGAATTACAAAAGCAAAGAGTCGGAACAAATGGGTGTTTTTCTGGTTGGAGGAAGGTAACTAGTGGCGTGCCGCAGGGATCGGTACTCGGGCCGCAACTGTTTACCATTTATATAGATGATCTGGAGGAGGGGACGGAGTGTAGGGTAACGAAGTTTGCAGACGACACAAAGATAAGTGGAAAAGTGAATCGTGTGGAGGACGGAGAAGATCTGCAGAGAGATTTGGACAGGCTGAGTGAGTGGGCGAGGATATGGCAAATGGAGTATAACGTTGAGAAATGCGAGGTTATACACTTTGGAGGAAATAATAACAAATGGGATTACTATCTCAATGGAAACAAATTAAAACATGCTACCGTGCAAAGGGACCTGGGGGTCCTTGTGCATGAGACGCAGAAGCCCAGTCTGCAGGTACAACAGGTGATCAAGAAGGCAAATGGGATGTTGGCCTATATTGCGAGGGGGATAGAATATAAAAGCAGGGATGTCTTGATGCACCTGTACAGGGCATTGGTGAGGCCGCAGCTGGAATACTGTGTGCAGTATTGGTCCCCTTATATGAGGAAGGATATATTGGCATTGGAGGGAGTGCAGAGAAGGTTCACCAGGTTGATACCGGAGATGAGGGGTTTGGATTATGAGGAGAGGCTGAGGAGATTGGGTTTGTACTCGTTGGAGTTTAGAAGGATGAGGGGGGATCTTATGGAGACTTACAAGATAATGCGGGGGCTGGATAGGGTGGAGGCGGAGAGATTCTTTCCACTTAGTAAGGAAGTTAAAACTAGAGGACACAGCCTCAAAATAAAGGGGGGTCGGTTTAAGACAGAGTTGAGGAGGAACTTCTTCTCCCAGAGGGTGGTGAATCTCTGGAATTCTCTGCCCACTGAGGTGGTGGAGGCTACCTCGCTGAATATGTTTAAAGCGCGGATGGATGGATTCCTGAGCGGTAAGGGAATTAAGGGTTATGGGGATCAGGCGGGTAAGTGGTACTGATCCACGTCAGATCAGCCATGATCTTATTGAATGGCGGGGCAGGCTCGAGGGGCTAGATGGCCTACTCCTGCTCCTATTTCTTATGTTCTAATTGTCTCGATCCTTGGTGAGGCCCCAGGTGGAGTACTGTGTGCAGTTCTGATCGCCACATTATAGGAAGGATGTGTTTGCGCTGGATGGGGGTACAGAGGAGATTCACCAAGATGCTGCCTTGGATGGAAGATCAACGTTATGAAAAGAGGTTGCGTGGGCTTGGGTTATTGAAGTTTTAGCAGAGAAGACTGAGGGGCGACCTGATCGAGGTAGACAAGATTATGAGGGCCATGGACAGAGTGGAAACGGAGCAACTGTTCCCCATATCTGAAGGGTCAGTCACGAGGGGACATAGGTTCACGGTGGGGGTAAGGAGGTTGGCGGAGGGGGTGTGAGAAAATATTTTTCTCCCTCGAGGGTGTTGAGGGTCTGGAATGCGCTGCCTGGGAGGGTGGTGGAGGTGGGTTCCCTCACATCCTTTAAAAGGTATCTGGATGAGCACTTGGCACAACATAACATTCAGGGCTCTGGGACAAGTGCTGACAGATGGGGTTAGGTGGGATTTCAGGTATTTCTAATGTGACAGTGCAGACTCGATGGGCTGAAGGGCCTCTTCTGCTCTGTATGATTCTATTATTCTGTAACCTCTCATTCTTGGTTCTCCTCATTCTCTCTCACTCTTTCCTTCCCTCCATTTCTTCCAATCAGACAGAAACATTGAAATGGAGAGAGAGAGAGATCCACAGAGAGAATCTTCTAAACCTGAATTAAAATGCCAGCCCTGCTCCATCCTGCCCACCCCCCGGTCCCCTCTCAGTCTCTAGAAGCCGCTCAACTCCCTCTTTCAGTTTGGGAAGTGGCTGCTGATTCCTTCAGGGCACTTTTTAAATCCTCCCAGACTATCTGACAGGGTTTGAGTGGAGCTGCAGCTGGTGACCACACACTGGAGACTCTCACATCCTGTCTCTCTTTCTCAAATGCTGTCCCTCCATCACCACCTCTGCTTTGACCTTCCACTCCCCTCGGGCCTCCCTCTGTCTCTGCTCCACTCCCTCCTTCTCTTTTCTCCTCCTGCCCCTATCTCTCTCACTCATTGTAAAGATGGATGTTCTTATCTAGAGCCAGGTCTTTGCAACCACATCCACCACCTCTTTCTCCATCCCTCCTTCTAACTTCCTATTTCTGTCCATATCTCTGCTTCTTTCCCTCTCTCTCATGTGCACTGTGTTGAAAGGTGCGATGCAATATTTCTGAGCCACACTGCCAATAACCACAAATCATATTGCTGTGAGGGGGTGGGAAGAACCACCTTATCTGGGGGTCTCCAGTTAGGAGTCAGTGCCCAGCTTCCTGTCTCTGGAGAATAGCCTCAGTCAGAGCCCTGAGATTCCTTATTTACACAAATCAATCAAAAGATCGATTAATTTATTCATAAATAACTACTGGGAGGCTCATTTTACAAAGTCTACCAAAGGAATGGACACAGCTTGTCCCCAGTTTAAAGAGGGGAGTTTATCTCTTTCTGTCACTGAGGGGATATGTATCCAAACTCAGAATTCACATGGAGCTGGGTGGAGGATTACACCAAGCGCGAGGCTGGGGGAATGACATGTCTCCCCCCACCCCCACTTTGTCCTCTCTGGATATGGTCACAGTGCCGCCCATGGGATCATGCTGTGCTTAAAATCCCCACAAAGAAAGCTGGAAAGGGAGAGGGAGAGATTCTGGAGGGAGGTGAACAGGAATGGGGAGAAAGCGAGATGGGGAGAGCAATACTGGGGTGAGATAGAGAGATATGGGGAGAAACAGGAGGAGAGAGAGAACAACTGGAGAGCGATAGGGAGATATGGGGTAAAGTTATAATGTGAATGAAGAATGGAAACGCACTGGATAAGAGAGAAATCCAGATAGAGGGAATAATGGTCGGAGAGAAGAGATTAGGAAGAGATAGATAGGGAAGCAAAGGAGCAGGCAAAGAGAGAGGGAGAGAAGACAAGAAAAAAGAGACGGACAGAGGATATAATCTGTAAATTAGAAGCAGAAAAGCAGCGGGGGAGAGTCAGAATGGGGAGGAAATCAGGAGAGGGGAAGTTGAATAGAAAAATCCTGAATTGACTTCCAGCTCCACCAGCTGTCCAGTCCAGAGACGTGTTCAATCCGGGGTGGGCTCTGATAATTGGGTGCAGGAAGGGATTGCAGATTCTATCTCTGTCCACTTTGGGTCTCATTGGGAAACCCGTCCAGTCTGAATTAACCCTGGAAAACACATCAGGTGAGAAATGCAATCTGTGTGAAATATTTGAATGATGAGAATGTGCAGATTTGCTCCATCAAAGTGAGAGATGTGTAATTCACAGCTTCCTGTCCCCCAGTCCCTACTTAACCAGCGGGGTTACATTGGCTACTTTCCAATCTGCAATGTTAATCTCTAACACAACTCCTCCAACAACACCGCCACCCCGGGAACCCCATTGGATTGATGCTGAAATCCTCTCCTTACTGTGGCTTCACACATGGGGAATGTTCACTCACTCATTTCCCGCCTCTTGTCCCTTTTTCACTGACAGTTAATTTAGTGGGAATTGTGATCCTGAGTCGGGGAAAGTGTGGCCTCTCCACCTGCACCACTCGCTACCTGGTCGCCATGGCAGCGGCGGATCTGCTCTTCATCATCTTTAAACCCATTCTCAGCAAGATAAATTATTATTATTTCCCGCTGAGTTTCCTGTTCCTCACCCCTGTGTGTCGTGTTCACTCTGTCCTGCTGTCTGCAGCCACAGACTGTTCAGTCTGGTTCACCATCACTTTCTCCTTTGATCGATTTGTGGCCATTCGCTGCCAGAAACTGAAAACTAAATATTGCACCGGGAAAACTGCGGCTGTGGTTCTGGCAACAACCGGCCTCCTGCTCTCTGTGAGAAACATCCCCTGGTACTTTATACTGGAACCTGTGTGGATAATGGACAATGTCCAGTGGGGCTGTAGGACACAGACAAGCTATTTCACTGATCCTGGCTGGGTTGGATTTTCCTGGTTTGGGCAGGTTTTAACCCCATTGCTCCCATTCGGTTTAATCCTGGTGATTAACGCTCTGACAGTCAGACACATTTTGGTGACCAGTCGAGTCCGGAAGGGACTGAGGCCTCAGAGTCAGGGAGAGAATCGCAGAGACCCTGAGATGGAGAGCAGAAGGAAGTCAATGATTTTACTCTTCAGCATTTCCGGGGCTTTCATTCTCCTCTGGGCCGTGTTTGTTATATTTTTTATCTATTCGAAAGTGAAAGGATTTATTTACGTCACTCTTCCTGAATTCACATTTCAACAAGTCGGAGCGATGCTGCGGGATATAAATTGCTGCACAAACACATTTATTTACGCGGTGACTCAATCCAAGTTCAGGGAGCAGATCAGGATCGCGGTGAAATATCCGCTCACATCAATTATTCAATTAATGAAGAAACAAAACTGACTGACAGCCAATCACAGAGCGGGATCACTAAATCACCGCCTCAGCCAATCACAGAGCGGGATCACTAAATCACCGCTTCAGCCAATCACAGAGCGGGATCACTAAATCACTGCCTCAGCCAATCACAGAGCGGGATCACTAAATCACTGCCTCAGCCAATCACAGAGCGGGATCACGAAATCACCACCTCAGCCAATCACAGAGCGGGATCACTAAATCACTGCCTCAGCCAATCACAGAGCGGGATCACTAAATCACCACCTCAGCCAATCACAGAGCGGGATCACTAAATCACCACTTCGCTAATCACAGAGCGGGATCACTAAGTCACCGCCTCAGCCAATCAGAGACTGGATTGCTAACTGACTGCCTCAGCCAATCAGAGGCCAGCTCGACTCCTGCCCGAATCAGCCAATCAGAATTGCCGCTCACTTCCTGACAGCCAAATCCACCAATGACTGGTCTCCGCACTTTGACTGACAGTGGATGAGCCAATCAGAGGCTGAGCCTTCTGACTGACAGCCGTGTCAGCCAATCAGAACACCGGCAGCGAATGGCCCCGTCCCCAGAGCAAATCCAGGAGTGACAGACACTTCAACCAATCAGGATGCTGGTGTCAGTGTGTGAGGGTCAGTGTCCATGTGTGTATCACTGTGTGTGTGTGTCACTGTGTGTGTGCATCACTGTGTGTGTGTCAGTGTGTATCACTGTGTGTGTGTGTCACTGTGTGTGTGTGTGTCACTGTGTGTGTGTGTGTCACTGTGTGTGTGTAGGTCCGTGTGTCTCACTGTGTGTGTGTAGGTCCGTGTGTCTCACTGTGTGTGTGTGTAGGTCAGTGTGTCTCACTGTGTGTATCACTGTGTGTGTGTGTCACTGTGTGTGTGTCAGTGTGTATCACTGTGTGTGTGTGTCACTGTGTGTGTGTAGGTCAGTGTGTCTCACTGTGTGTGTGTGTGAGTCAGTGTGTGTCACTGTGTGTGTGTCAGTGTGTATCACTGTGTGTGTGTGTGTGTGTCAGTGTGTATCACTGTGTGTATGTCAGTGTGTATCACTGTGTGTGTGTCAGTGTGTGTCAATGTGTGTGTGTGGGTCAGTGTGTCTCACTGTGTGTGTGGGTCAGTGTGTGTCACTGTGTGTGTGTCAGTGTGCATCACTGTGTGTGTGTAGGTCAGTGTGTCTCACTGTGTGTGTGTAGGTCAGTGTGTGTCACTGTGTGTGTTTGTGTGGGTCTGTGTGTCTCACTGTGTGTGTGGGTCAGTGTGTGTCACTGTGTGTGGGTCAGTGTTTATCACTGTGTGTGTGTGTCAGTGTGTATCACTGTGTGGATCAGTGTGTATCACTGTGTGTGTGGGTCAGTGTGTATCACTGTGTGGGTATGTCAGTGTGTATCACTGTGTGGGTCAGTGTGTACCACTGTGTGTGTGGGTCAGTGTGTATCACTGTGTGTGTGGGTCAGTGTGTATCACTGTGTGGGTCAGTGTGTATCACTGTGTGTGTGTGTCAGTGTGTATCACTGCGTGGGTCAGTGTGTATCACTGTGTGTGTGGGTCAGTGTGTATCACTGTGTGTGTGTGTCAGTGTGCGTCACTGTGTGTGTGTGGGTCAGTGTGTATCACTGTGTGTGTGTGTGTCAGGGTGTATCACTGTGTGTGTCAGTTTGTATCACTGGGTGTGTGGGTTAGTGTGTATCACTGTGTGTGTGTGTCAGTGTGTATCACTGTGTGTGTGTCAGTGTGTATCACTGTGTGTGTGTCAGTGTGTGTCAGTGTGTATCACTGTGTGTGTGTCAGTGTGTATCACTGTGTGTGTGTGCATCACTGTGTGTGTGTAGGTCAGTGTGTCTCACTGTGTGTGTGTGTGTAGGTCAGTCTGTATCACTGTGTGTGTGTGTGGGTCAGTGTGTATCACTGTGTGTGTGTCAGTGTGTGTCAGTGTGTATCACTGTGTGTGTGTGCATCACTGTGTGTGTGTTGGTCAGTGTGTCTCACTGTGTGTGTAGGTCAGTGTGTATCACAGTGTGTGTGCAGGTCAGTGTGTGTCACTGTGTGTGTGTGTGTGGGTCAGTGTGTCTCACTGTGTGTGTGGGTCAGTGTGTGTCACTGTGTGTGGGTCAGTGTTTATCACTGTGTGTGTGTGTGTGTCAGTGTGTATCACTGTGTATGTGGGTCAGTGTGTATCACTGTGTGTGTGTGTCACTGTGTGTGTGTGTCAGTGTGTATCACTGTGTGGGTCAGTGTGTATCACTGTGTGTGTGGGTCAGTGTGTATCACTGTGTGTGTGGGTCAGTGTGTATCACTGTGCGTGTGTGGGTCAGTGTGTATCACTGTGTGTGTGTGTGTGGGTCAGTGAGTATCACTGTGTGGGTCAGTGTGTATCACTGTGTGTGTGTGTCAGTGTGTATCACTGTGTGTGTGTGTCAGTGTGTATCACTGTGTGTGTGTGTGTCAGTGTGTATCACTGTGTGGGTCAGTGTGTATCACTGTGTGTGTGTGTCAGTGTGTATCACTGTGTGTGTGTGTGTTGGTCAGTGTGCATCACTGTGTGTGTGTGGGTCAGTGTGTATCACTGTGTGTGTGTGTGGGTCAGTGTGTATCACTGTGTGTGTGTGGGTCTTTGTGTATCATTGTGTGTGTGGGTCAGTGTGTATCACTGTGTGGGTCAGTGTGTATCACTGTGTGTGTGTGTCAGTGTGTATCACTGTGTGGGTCAGTGTGTATCACTGTGTGTGTGTGTGTGTCAGTGTGTATCACTGTGTGTGTGTGTCAGTGTGTGTCCCTGTGTGTGTGTGTGTCAGTGTGCGTCACTGTGTGTGTGTCAGTGTGCGTCACTGTGTGTGTCTGGGTCAGTCTGTATCACTGTGTGTGTGTGTCAGTGTGTATCACTGTGTGGGTCAGTGTGTATCACTGTGTGTGTGTGTGTGTCAGTGTGCATCACTGTGTGTGTGTGGGTCAGTGTGTATCACTGTGTGTGTGTCAGGGTGTATCACTGTGTGTGTCAGTGTGCTTCGCTGGGTATGTGTGTGTCAGTTTGTATCACTGGGTGTGTGGGTTAGTGTTTATCACTGTGTGTGTGTGCCAGTGTGTATCACTGTGTGGATCTGTGTGTGTGGGTCAGTGTGTATCACTGTGTGTGTCAGTGTGTATCACTGTGTGGGTCAGTGTGTATCACTGTGTGTGTGGGTCAGTGTGTATCACTGTGTGGGTCAGTGTGTATCACTGTGTGGGTCAGTGTGTATCACTGTGTGTGTGTCAGTGTGTATCACTGTGTGTGTGTGTCAGTGTGTATCACTGTGTGTGTGTGTAGGTTAGTGTGCATCACTGTGTGTGTGCGGGTCAGTGTGTATCACTGTGTGTGTGTGTGGGTCAGTGTGTATCACTGTGTGTGTGTGGGTCAGTGTGTATCACTGTGTGTGTGGGTCAGTGTGTATCACTGTGTGGGTCAGTGTGTATCACTGTGTGTGTGTGTCAGTGTGTATCACTGCGTGGGTCAGTGTGTATCACTGTGTGTGTGGGTCAGTGTGTATCACTGTGTGTGTGTGTCAGTGTGTCTCACTGTGTGTGTGTGTGTCAGTGTGTATCCCTGTGTGTGTGTGGGTCAGTGTGTATCACTGTGTGTGTGTGTGTCAGTGTGCGTCACTGTGTGTGTGTGGGTCAGTGTGTATCACTGTGTGTGTGTGTGTCAGTGTGTCTCACTGTGTGTGTGTGTGTCAGTTTGTATCACTGGGTGTGTGGGTTAGTGTGTATCACTGTGAGTGTGTGTGTGTGTGTGTCTGTGTGTATCACTGTGTGTGTGTCAGTGTGTGTCAGTGTGTATCACTGTGTGTGTGTCAGTGTGTATCACTGTGTGTGTGTGCATCACTGTGTGTGTGTAGGTCAGAGTGTCTCACTGTGTGTGTGTGTAGGTCAGTGTGTATCACTGTGTGTGTGTGTGGGTCAGTGTGTATCACTGTGTGTGTGTCAGTGTGTGTCAGTGTGTATCACTGTGTGAGTGTGCATCACTGTGTGTGTGTTGGTCAGTGTGTCTCACTGTGTGTGTGTAGGTCAGTGCGTATCACTGTGTGTGTGTAGGTCCGTGTGTCTCATTGTGTGTGTGTGTAGGTCAGTGTGTCTCACTGTGTGTGTGTGTGTGAGTCAGTGTGTGTCACTGTGTGTGTGTCAGTGTGTATCACTGTGTGTGTGTGTGTCAGTGTGTATCACTGTGTGTATGTCAGTGTGTATCACTGTGTGTGTGTCAGTGTGTATCACTGTGTGTGGGTAGGTCAGTGTGTCTCACTGTGTGTGTGTGTGTAGGTCAGTGTGTGTCACTGTGTGTGTGTGTGTCAGTGTGTATCACTGTGTGGGTCAGTGTGTATCACTGTGTGTGTGTGTGTGTGTGTGTCAGTGTGTATCACTGTGTGTGTGTGTCAGTGTGTGTCACTGTGTGTGTGTGTCAGTGTGCGTCACTGTGTGTGTGTGTCAGTGTGCGTCACTGTGTGTGTGTGGGTCAGTCTGTATCACTGTGTGTGTGTGTCAGTGTGTATCACTGTGTGGGTCAGTGTGTATCACTGTGTGTGTGTGTGTGTGTCAGTGTGCATCACTGTGTGTGTGTGGGTCAGTGTGTATCACTGTGTGTGTGTGTCAGGGTGTATCACTGTGTGTGTCAGTGTGCTTCGCTGGGTATGTGTGTGTCAGTTTGTATCACTGGGTGTGTGGGTTAGTGTGTATCACTGTGTGTGTGTGTCAGTGTGTATCACTGTGTGTGTGTCAGTGTGTATCACTGTGTGTGTGTCAGTGTGTGTCACTGTGTGTGTGTCAGTGTGTATCACTGTGTGTGTGTCAGTGTGTGTCAGTGTGTATCACTGTGTGTGTGTTTGTCAGTGTGTATTACTGTGTGTGTGTCAGTGTGTGTCAGTGTGTATCACTGTGTGTGTGTGTGCATCACTGTGTGTGTGTAGGTCAGTGTGTCTCACTGTGTGTGTGTGTAGGACAGTGTGTATCACTGTGTGTGTGTGTAGGTCAGTGTGTATCACTGTGTGTGTGTCAGTGTGTGTCAGTGTGTATCACTGTGTGTGTGTGTGCATCACTGTGTGTGTGTAGGTCAGTGTGTCTCACTGTGTGTGTGTGTAGGTCAGTGTGTATCACTGTGTGTGTGTGTGTGGTTCAGTGTGTATCACTGTGTGTGTGTGTAGGTCAGTGTGTCTCACTGTGTGTGTGTGTGTCAGGGTGTATCACTGTGTGTGTCAGTGTGCATCGCTGGGTATGTGTGTGTCAGTTTGTATCACTGTGTGTGTGTGTTTCACTGTGTATCACTGTGTGTGTGTCACTGTGTGTGTGTGTGTGTGTGTGTGTGTGTGTGTGTGTGTGTCAGTTTGTATCACTGTGTGTGGGGCTCAGGGTGCATCACTGTGTGTGTGTGTGTGTGTGTCAGCGTGTATCACTGTGTGCGTGTGGGTCAGTGTGTACCACTTTGTGTTTGTGGTTCAATGTGTACCACTCTGTGTGTGTGGGTCAGTGTGTATCACTGTGTGTGGGTCAGTGTGTATCACTGTGTGTGTGTGTGTGTGTGTGTGTGTGTGTGTGTGTGTGTGTGTGTGTGTGTGTGTGTGTGTGTGGGTGTGTGTCAGTGTGCATCACTGTGTCTGTCTGGGTTAGTGTGCATCACTGTGTGTGTGTGGGTGAGTGTGTATCACTGTGTGTGTGTGTCTTTCAGTGTGTATCGCTGTGCGTGTGTGGATCAGGGTGTATCACTGTGTGTGTGTGGGTTAGTGTGCATCACTGTGTGTCTGTGTGGGTGAATGTGTATCACTGTGTGTGTCTCTGGGTCAGTGTGTATCATTAGGAAACAGAGGGTGGTGGTTGATAGTAAATATTCATCATGGAGTGCGGTTACAAGTGGTGTACCTCAGGGATCTGTTTTGGGGCCACTGCTGTTTGTAATATTTATTAATGATCTGGATGAGGGTATAGTTGGGTGGATTAGCAAATTTGCTGATGACACCAAAGTCGGTGGTGTGGTAGACAGTGAGGAAGGGTGTCGTAGTTTGCAGGAAGACTTAGACAGGTTGCAAAGTTGGGCCGAGAGGTGGCGGATGGAGTTTAATGCGGAGAAGTGTGAGGTAATTCACTTTGGTAGGAATAACAGATGTGTTGAGTATAGGGCTAACGGGAGGACTTTGAATAGTGTGGAGGAGCAGAGGGATCTAGGTGTATGTGTGCATAGATCCCTGAAAGTTGGGAATCAAGTAGATAAGGTTGTTAAGAAGGCATATGGTGTCTTGGCGTTTATTGGTAGGGGGATTGAATTTAGGAGTCGTAGCGTTATGTTGCAACTGTACACAACTCTGGTGCGGCCGCACTTGGAGTACTGTGTGCAGTTCTGGTCCCCACATTACAGGAAGGATGTGGAGGCTTTGGAGAGGGTGCAGAGGAGGTTTACCAGGATGTTGCCTGGTATGGAGGGGAGATCCTATGAGGAGAGGCTGAGGGATTTGGGATTGTTTTCGCTGGAAAGGCGGCGGCTAAGAGGGGATCTTATTGAAACATATAAGATGATTAGAGGTTTAGATAGGGTGGATAGTGATAGCCTTTTTCCTCTGATGGAGAAATCCAGCACGAGGGGGCATGGCTTTAAATTGAGGGGGGGTAGTTATAGAACCGATGTCAGGGGTAGGTTCTTTACCCAGAGGGTGGTGAGGGATTGGAATGCCCTGCCAGCATCAGTAGTGAATGCGCCTAGTTTGGGGGCGTTTAAGAGATCCGTAGATAGGTTCATGGACGAAAAGAAATTGGTTTAGGTTGGAGGGTCACAGTTTTTTTTTTAACTGGTCGGTGCAACATCGTGGGCCGAAGGGCCTGTTCTGCGCTGTAATGTTCTATGTTCTATGTTCTATTGTGAATGTGTGTGGGTCAGTGTGTATCACTATGTGTGTGTGGGTCAGTGTGTATCACTGTGTGTGTGTCAGTGTGTATCACTGTGTGTGTGTGGGTCAGCGTGTATCACTGTGTGTGTGTGTCAGTGTGTATCACTGTGTGTGTGTGGGTAAGTGTGTATCACTGTGTGTGTGTGTCAGTGTGTATCACTGTGTGTGTGTGTGTCAGTGTGTATCACTGTGTGTGTGTGTGTCAGTGTGTATCACTGTGTGTGTTTGAGTCAGTGTGTATCACTGTGTGTGTACGTGTCAGTGTCTATCACTGTGCGTGTATGTGTCAGTGTGTATCACTGTGTGTGTGTGCGTCAGCGTGTATCACTGTGTGTCTTTCAGTGTGTATCACTGTGTACGTGTGGGTCAGTGTTTATCACTGTGTATGTGTGGGTCAGTGTTTGTCACTGTGTATGTGTGGGTCAGTGTGTATCAGTTTGTGTGTATGTGTGGGTCAGTGTTTATCACTTTCTGTGTGTGGGTCAGTGTGTATCAGTTTGTGTGTGTGTGGGTAAGTGTGTATCACTGTTTGTGTGGGTCAGTGTGCATCACTGTGTGTTGAAATCATAGAAACCCTACAGTGCAGAAGGAGGCCATTCGGCCCATCGAGTCTGCACCGACCACAATCCCACCCAGGCCCTGCCCCCACATATTTACCGACTAATCCCTCTAACCTACGCATCTCCGGATTCTAATGGGCAATTTTTAACCTGGCCAATCAACCTAACCAGCACATCTTTGGACTGTGGGAGGAAACCGGGGCACCCGGAGGAAACCCACGCAGACGGGGGAGGGGCGTGTGGGGGAGGGACGTGCGGGGGAGGGGGGCGCGGGGGAGGGAGCGCGCGGGGGAGGGGGGCGCGGGGAGGGGGCGCGCGGGGGAGGGGGGGCGCGGGGGAGGGGGCGCGCGGGGGAGGGGGGGCGCGGGGGAGGGGGCGCGCGGGGGAGGGGGGCGCGGGGGAGGGGGTGTGCGGGGGAGGGGGGGCGCGGGGGGAGGGGGCGCGCGGGGGAGGGGGGCGCGGGGGAGGGGGCGCGCGGGGGAGGGGGCGCGCGGGGGAGGGGGGCGCGTGGGAGGGGGGCGCGGAGGGGGGTCGCGGGGGAGGGGGTGTGGGGGGGAGGGGGGCGCGGGGGAGGGGGTGTGTTGGGGGGGGTGCGGTTTATTAGATTTATTTAAATTGTCAATTTTTCACGGCCAATCAACCGAAGCCGCACTTTCAGACTGTGGGTGGAAACCAGAGCACCCGGAGAAAACCCATGCAGACACGGGGAGAATGTACAAACTTTACACAGGCAGTGAGCCAAGCCGGGAATTGAACCTGGCTCTCACCTTCCCACTTTAGAACGCTGTGCACGCGATCAGAGACATCCCTGACCTTGGCACCCGGGAGGTAACAAACCATGCGG